>NW_017673511.1:0-5000 GCF_001879085.1 Nicotiana attenuata | reverse complement strand
CATCCATTGGTCCTCGTCTTCTAGGAAAGATTTCTCAGCTAGCTAATTTGCTTCTTCTTCTATAGTTCCCTATATTCTATCAGCCTGGTGAAAAGTGACCAAATGTGCACTGATTGCTGAGGGGTAATAGGTCCACACCATTGGAGGCAACCAAATCACATACTCCTGCCATGTATACTTGGTATCGAGCCTGAAGGTTTACCCATTGACGTTTCAGCTGTATTAGTTGTTGGTTTAATGCCTTGAGATCTTCCCAAGTCTTTTACCGGTTCATACCCAGAACCATGCTAGTATGCTTTCTATTTTGTTACTCCACCATTTTGTCGTTCCTCAACGGCATTGAACGGTTCGATGTGAATGATAAGTTTCCGCTCCTAGCTTCTTCTTTTCTCGATAACCGGATGGTGTGACTGAGTTATATGGGTGTTACTCCGTCTCCGGTGAATGATCACCTCCCTGATTGGTTCCACTTCGAACTTCACGGCCTGGTGTAGTGTGGGAAAGCCAAGCCCAAGCGGCATGTTCCAGGTCGGCCCCAACAGAAGATTGTATTTAAAGCTAATATGTAAGCACTTAGAATTCAACGTCGAACCAAGTTGGTCTTATTTACAGACAGAGATTAATCTCCCCCAATCGTTATCCCTTTGAGACCCAATCAAAGGCTTTTTCACATTATGCTTCCCTGTTGTTATTTCATAGAAACCTTTGCCCATCTTTTCAGGAGTAATCCAACGAAACAAATGTTAAGCTTGACCTCCATGGATCAAGACTCTGGCAATGAATTGTCTTTCAAATTGTACCTGATATGCAATGCTCGGTTATGATCAACCCTTCAGGCGATAGTTCATCCTCGTTGGAAGGTTATTCTTATGACTTTCAGCACCTGTCCTACCATGGTTGGCCATTTCCCCGCAAGTGATGCTTGATTGGGTACGTAAGCTTCGTCTCCTTCATCAAAGGCATTCTTGTGCGCCTATGAATTTTTGCAAACAATGACGGAGATGGAGCATCTGGCGGGGTTTGTTCAAATGATCAATGATGGAGTATTCCCTCACCTGTATTTCCTCTAAAGATCATCTGGCCTGTTTCAATGACAGGCTTCTTGGTTAGTGCCTGCCTACTGATCTTCCAAGTGTTGGTGTATAGACCCTTCCGGTTTTCCTAGTCAATTCCTTGTGCAGCACAAGATTCTTCCATCTTTGCCTGCCTTTTCACTAGTTCCGGCACGTAATCTAGGGTATTGCTTTTGAATCGAAAAGGAGGTGTGCGTTCATACTTGTCACTGTGAAAGGTGCTCGGTCACTTCCACTTCAAATGGAATACGGTGTGGCTCAGGTGGAATCTAACTCTACTTCAAATGGAACCGATTGTTGCTACACTCAACCTCGACTGGCGACTGCGTCTGTACTATAAAGGTGTGAGTTGTAACTGCAGGTTTAAACATTCGCCTTCCGAATAAGCCCGATTGACCCCTCAGGATCCCATTCTTCACTATCTCTTATCACATGTATTTCACCACCTTTTTATGAATCCGGAGAGAGGGTTGTTCGCGGAACATTGGGTGCAGTTCTTTTGGAATGTATGACCTTTGTTGTCAATCAATGTCGGATTTTATCTTTCAATGTTCGGGCACCGTCGATGGCTATGCCTTTCATTACGGAGTGATATGCACAGGTTTTTTTTGGGTTGACCATTGAAGATGAGTTCTCCACTGCCACAGCGGAAATAGGAGTGACGTAACCAGCAGCTTCAACCTCATACAGCTGGTTCGATGGGTTTTAACAATAGCCGGTGTATTATCTAGGTGGTTTGCGATTCAAGTAATAGGTCGGGGTCCTTGGGTAGTTTTGACGAGTTGGAGAGTGACTGGGAAGTGAAGAGGGTTTGGAATTGTAGTTGTGATAGATAGTGGCTGGTTGGGAATATCTGGCAGATAAGGATTGTATGTAGGTGGAGGTATTTGATATGTGGGTGGGATGTTTTTGGTATGTGGGTGGAGGTTTTGTATGAGCGGAATTGTTTGGATGTGGTGGAATTTTGGCCTTTGAGCACCATTACTGCCCCACGCCTTTCTTCTATGATATGGCTGCCTGATTGTAGCGCTTTGTCGTGGCTTGTAGTGCCTCAAAGTTTGTTACCATCCCGTCTGATGCCATCATTTGATCCTTCCCCAATTTGATTATGTCAGAGAAACCTTATGATTTTTTTCAAATAACCATCAGCCTTTCATAGTATTGCGAGATCATTGTGCTCTGACGAAGAATTTGTTATCTATTCCTCGTCCAATTGCTGGCTGATTTGGCGTCTTCTGACCTCACAAACGAGTAGCATACTCAAGGAAAGTCTCGGTGGAGCTTCTTCTTGAGGTACTGATGTTTAGAAAACATACTGAAGTGAATTTTCTTGTTGTTGAAACCTGAATCGGTCCTGAAATCAGATTGCTATACTCACCAGCTGGACCATTTCTTAGGATCCTTGGCTGACTGTACCAAGACAAATATCTCTCGTAAGCTCCTCATTAAAAAGTTTCATCGGATCTTTTCATCCTTTCCGACCCGACAAGCTTTATCACAATAAGTCCTTAGATGACCAGGATCACCTGTACCAGTCAACATCTCAAACTTGGGAGGTTTGTACCTCTGGCCAGTTTCTACATCCGTTGTTGATAGGTCTTCATAGTTCAGACCTTCTATTCCCTTGCCTCCTTCTACGCCTTAACTCGGCTGGTCAACTTCTGAGCTCCTCGGCCAGTCTTAATGAGCAGGGTTTTTCTCCGACAGATTCTGGTGATAGAGATGGAGTTGAGTGGATTGAGGTAGGGTCTCCAATATATAGGGTTGTTTTGGTGACCTGGAGTTTGATTATAGTGGTGACTTATTGGCTGGAATTTGGTTTCAGGAAGACTGGTGGAGAGTATTTTTTGGAGTATGGTAGGTGTGTTTGGTTGGTTACTATGGTAGGATTGTTTGATTTTGTGGTAGGAGTTGTATTAGTGGTGAGGTACGGGAGGATTCTTCGTGGGCGCTTTGTTGGGTTGTGTTTATGAGGTGGTGCGGGGTTCTGAGTGTTTGCGATGGCTGATGTCTAGGACGGCTAAGTGAGAAGATAGTTTTCCACATTCCGGACATGCTCAGCTCACGCCTGGCGTTCATATGTTTCTGTTCGAGCCGTGAAACTGCATCATTTGGGGCCTGAGTACCCCAACCATCAGACAGTTTTTACATGGTTCAACCTGTGTTGTGTTTTCCTTCTAGTGCCAAATTCAAAATCTTCCCATTTTTGCTTTTCCTTTTGCCTTTTTGTGGGCTAGGAGGAGGAGGAAGGTGGAAGGGCCCCTGGATCTTGTGTTGATAAGCTGATTGATGCCAGTATTGCACGAAACCAACCTATTGGGGAATGGAATAATCAAAAGAAAGAAAGAAAAACAAAAGGTAGCACAAGTCACTAATGTTCTGAAATGTTGCAGTATTTTTAAACACATATTGCGGGAATGTAAAATTTAGTGTCTAATTATGGGAGCCTCATTGTGGCCCGAGGTAGGCTATCGACAAATAGGTTTTGGAGAAATTTCGTGGCACATAATTGCCTCATTTCATTAATGTAAAATAAAACGACCCAAAACGACACTAAATAATGTTACTAATGGCACTTGTCCTTATTACATTTAAAAGAAAAGCCAAGTAAACCTAATCTACTTAGTCCCAGAAGGACCCTCTCCAGACCGGGATGCTTTGCAATCAATTCCCCCAGTTCGCGCAGGTTTAGTTAGTAAGAATGCTCTTGCCAAATACCCTTCTTCGGTCTCCCTCAGCGTACTGCGTAGTCGGTGACTCTCTTTGTCTCATTTTCCCATCCAATCCCATCAAACTGCTATCTTTAGATACTCCAATGTTTCGCATTGACTTAACAAGCCATCCCTTCTCCTCACTCGTTTGTCATTTCCATGTCGGCTTTATTGCTGCTCATAAGCTCCACTTTAATGGCAAACTCTTTTATTGTATTTCACCGTCTGCTTCGGCAACTTCGTCTATGACCTGTTTCCCCGGACCAACCTTGGCTCGAAGATTCCTGCTATATTATCATCCAGTCATGAGGGGTAGAAAGTATGAGTGGGACCCGCATGATATCGGTCCGGCTCAATGTATCTTTTTCCAACAATAATCTTCAAGTCAAATAGGTTGTGCTTTATTCTTATATGGGATGGGTACAACCCTAAAAATCGTCTATGAAGTAACTCATCTTAGCAACTCTCGGTAACACTTGTCTCCTCGCCTGCCTGTCTCATAACCTTGAGGGGAGCATAAGGTAATCCCCTTAACCCATCAACACCAAGTGTGGGACGTCTCTGGATCTGATTGGTGAACTCGTCTGGGGGACACTCGAACATCCACTGAACCTGGTCCTCAGTTAAACTTGTGAAAAACTGTACCCATCCAATACAGCATCCTTAAGAGGTGAGCAAAATGTCCGGAATGTTAAGTCATTCTCTTAGGGTGATGGGAAGCTATGGGTATTCCACGCCTTCGTAACTCTGACGGTATTGACCCCTTTGGGAGATGCTCTAACAACCAAACCATGTAACAGCAAATTGCAACCTCAAAGAATCATGAACCCCTTCACAGTGTTTCGAGGCTGGTACATATCTGCAATGATATAGGAACAATGTGGTATATGTCTGCTATAAGTTGGTATATTTTACCAACTTATCTTTCTTTTAAACCTATATTTTTGCTATGTGTGAAGTTGATTAAATCACGTGTTTAATGACATTTACGTTCTAATATACGGGTTCATGTGATTTAGAAGTGATGTTGAAGAAACCCAATTGAAACAAAGCAAAAAGAAGCTAAAAAAGAAGAAAATCTGGGAAGGGGCTTCATTGTCGCAATTGCGACTACACCTGGAAATTGCGAAGAATACAGGTCCTTGGGTATTGCGAAGAAAGCATGGGAATTGCGAAGGAAGATGATTTAGGCATCATCGCAATCTCTCTCTTTTTT
>NW_017673510.1:118385-132139 GCF_001879085.1 Nicotiana attenuata | reverse complement strand
CGCGAAGGGAGTGAGGCAACGAGAGGGTCGTAGATGCGATGGATTTCCTGCACCTGCGTGACCGCAAATGTGGCAGAAGGGCCGTAGAAGCGGATTTGGCCTTGAAGCTTGACTCCATAGAAGCGAGTCCGCTGGAGTGGAAAATTTGACGCAGGTGCAGAGTTAACCGCATAAGCGGGCTCAGGGAGGCACCTGTGAGACTGCAGAAGCGGCTAAGTTGCCGCAGGTGCGAAAAGTCTAGGCAAAAACTATAAATACGAGACTTCGAGTTTTTTCACCATTTTCATCATTTTGAGCTCGAACTTTGGAGGTTTTTTAGAGGGTTTTTGAAGAGATTACTAAGCTAAGCTCCTTGTGTTCATTTATCTTCAATAATGATGTTTCCCTACTGATTTCCCACCTAGTTGGTGTTTTTTGAGGTGAAATTTGGGAATTTGAGGCTAGGGATTTGAAGAGTGAATTTTGGGGATTTGAATTACCATTTGATGTCCGAATTAGGTAAATTTTATATGGTTAGACACGTGAGTGGATGGGCTTTCGGATTTTGTGACTTTTGTCGGATCTCGATATGTTGGCCCGGGGGCCGGGTTTGAGCTGATTTCAGATTTTGAGCGATAATTTCATATTTTTCTTGTGGAATTGATTCCTTTAGCCCGTATTGATTGTATTGTACTGTTTGTGTTAGATTCGGGACATGTAGAGGCCGACTCGTGAGGCAAAGGCATTTTAGAGTAGAGTTTTGCTCGGACTGAGGTAAGTAACAGTTCTAAATCTGGTCCTGAGGGTATGAAACCCTAGATTTTCTATTATGTGATTGTTTTGGAGGTGACACACATGCTAGGTGACGGGCGTGTAGGCGTGAACTGTGGGGATTGTGACTTGGTCCATCCCGTGAAACTGTAAAGAAGAATAACTTGCTGTTAGCTATATGCTCTTTATGTGTTATAGAAATTTCACTGTAAATCATGTTGGAAACAAAGTTTAGGCTATGTGTTGGTACTGTTGGGACCCACAGAGGCCGCGTTTCATGATGAATTTCCTGCTAAATGCTATTTGTACTTAGGTTCAGTTTTTACTCGCATATCATATATCAGCCTCTGTTATTCTTATTGATACATCATGTTATTGATGTTTGGGCTGATTTTCCTGATTTTTGAGAGCCCGAAAGACTGGAGAGATTGATGACTAAGTGAGGCCGAAGGCCTGATTGTGAGGATATTTATGGGATCGGGCTGCACGCCGCAACATGTTTCTTTGATTTATGCCATGATTGGCTTGATATAGAGCTTGGGCTATTGGAGCCCCTCCGAAATCTGTACACACCCCCAATGAGCGTAGGTACCTACTAAGTGCGAGTGCTGAGTGATCGTTAGGAATGAGTGACTGTGGGGAATGAGTGATTGTGAGGTACAAGTGAATGGGAGGACTGAGTGATTCTTGCCTTGAGAGGCTATATATTATTTCATTATTGTTGCACACAGTTGCCTTATATCACTGTTTTGAAAACTTCTAAAAGATATTTTTATCCGTTTTTACTTGAACTTGGTATATGCAACTAATTTGACTTGATTTGCTAGATTTGAGAAGCATGTCTATTATTCCTTTTCGAGACTACTGAAAATGAATTATAATTATGTAGCTCGTCACTATCTTTCAGTTCCTTATTTATTATTGATACTTACTAAGTTGGTTGTACTCATGCTACACCATTCACTTCGTGTGCAGATCCAGCAGTTTCTGGACGCGGACGGTGTTGATAATTCTCGTAGCTAAATGTTAGAGATAGCGAGGTAGCTGCCTGGCGTTCGCACACCTTGTTTTCTTCTTCCTTATCTTTCCAGTTGTTGTATTTGGATTCAGACTGTGATGTTCGTTTTATTTCCAAGTTGACTATATTTAGATGCAAATGACTTAGTGACACCCCGATGTTGAGGCTATTTTCGCACTTGTATTTTGGGTTTAACCCCTGTTTACGAAAACTCTAATTATTAAAAAGAAATGGCAAGTATTTTGAAAATGTCAGCTTGCCTAGTACCATCGATAGGCGCCATCACAACAGCTTAGGAGTTGAGTTGCGACATTATGTGTGAGAGAGAGAGAGAGAGAGCTAATTTTTTCCATTTGATATCCCGTTTGTATTTTAAATTGCAATTTTATAAGTCAGGATTCTCTCTCATGTTTGAGGGCACGTGAATTTTTGGGTTGTAAATTTAATCAATCTCCAATTCGGAGGAATGAACAGAAGAAAATTATTTGTGATAATGAGGTAAATTTTGAAGCATTAGTGTCACGACTTGGTTCCTACATTGATCTACGTGGTGTTTGAATACTTGAATTGAAATGAAATTTGTGAGAAGTTTGTAATTCATATGCTTTGGATGAATTGTTGGTACCAACCGAAGTCACTAGATTGTGTTTAAGTTGATTTTTTTTTTTACTTGAAATGTTGTTTTGTATGCCATTGAGCTTAATTGATAATTTTTTTGAAGGATGTTCTTAGTTGTTGAATTTATTGAGGACAAGCAGTAGTTTAAGTGTGGGGGTTTGGTAAGTTGGTATTTTACCAACGTATCTCTTCTTGATACTTAGGCTTTTGTATGATTTTGTTAAGAAACTAAGGCACTTGTTGATGTTTATTGGCATATTTCCGGTATCAAGTGATAGAGAGAAGATACAGAAGAAAATAACTCAAAATGTGTTAAAAAAAAAGAAAAATTAACTACTGCTAGTGAATGCTCTTCGCGATCGCGGAGAGAATAATGCGATCACGGAAGTTCAAAAGTTAAGTCATCGCTAACGTAGTGGAAGTCATGCGAATGCAAAGAAGTAAAGCTGGTTAGCCACTGGTCAAACGTTCTACGCGAACGCGTCTCTTGTTCGGCGATCGAGTAGCTTTGCAGAAGTTGGTCACCGCGATCGCGATTCTTATTTCGCAATCGCATAGCTCATTAATTGGGCAGAATCTTTACAGAATGAGCATTTCACATTTTTGACTCCCAAACCATTTAATAGACGACCTAGCTGATTGGAAACTTATATATGGCTTATTTTCAGTCTCTTTAATAAGAGAAACAAGTCTTGGAGTTAGGGTTCTTGCACACACACTTGGGTCTTGAATGTTACCCATTTTTACTCATTTCTTTAATTTCTTGCTTTGTATTGAATATCTAAGTGTATAGTATTTATTCCAACACTTGAATGTTGTTTATTGAAATATTCATTATTAAAGAATGACTAAATCCTTTGTTGTGCTTATTTATTGAATGATTTTTATTTATTCTGAAGTGAATTTTTTTTTTCCATTAATTATTTTTGTTCTTTAATGTTTCTTAAGGGATTAGCAAACTCTAGGACTCGCCCATTAACTTCAAATCAATCTTGGAAAAGGTAATTTTGGGGTTGGGAAACATTAATTAACAAGAACTTGAGGCGTTAGCCCTTAGTTTATAGATTCTACTTAGGGATATGATTGAACTACTTGTAGCAAAATCGGGTGTACTTAATCCTCTTAATTATTTTAGGGATAATCCAATTAGGGAGTCTTGTTAGTCTTCGAAAGAAGCTAATAAAGAATTAATATCCAAGGCTAATTATTTCGCTCATATTTGTAAAATCGTGAAATACATTGGATCGTTACTTGATATTATTCCCCATATATCCATAGCCATTGATCATTATACTCGCTTTCTAGGTTAATTTACATTTTTGCATTTAGACATAAATATTCTTTGAAAACCCATTTAAGTGTTTTGCATAATAAGCGATAATTCTCTCACACTGTCTTATCGCCTACATATTGTTCTGTATGGAATTCGATCCCGACTCATAATTAAGTATATCATATTGCATGCGACCGTGTCAATTACTCTTTAGTAGTAGATTTGGACGTGATAACTTAGCAGCTGGTTGGAGACTTCGTAATGAGCTGTTGTTCTTGATCCCCAACTTATGGAGTTCCCTTCTTATTCTTTATACTGTTGTTCGATTCAGACAGTATTTTTATTTTTATTCAGCGCTCGTGTCTAATCACTAATGCCGCTTCTGTTTCTCCATAATCGATTACCATGTTTGCCCAAACGAACTTGTACTTTTATAAAAGAGAAAAGATATAGGGTGTGTTTGGTATGAAAGAAAACATTTTTCGAAAAATATTTTCCAATTTTCCCATGTTTGGTTGGCTTAAATGTTTTGAAAAATATTTTCCACGGAAAATATTTTCCGTTATACCAAACACACCCATAGTCAACCATATATAGTCGATTGATGTTCATCAAAATATTGTTTCAAACTCTAGTTTTTGATTCATTCTTGCAGAGAGAAAAAAGCGCAAATCATCATGCTGGAATACGATTTTAAATTATGTACACAGTATAAAAAATTTAAAATTATCAGTACAATCTAATATATTATAATAATTTTGTTATGAAATAATAAAAGAAGAAGAATAGTATTGTAGAGAAAAGTAGGGAGAGAGAATTCTTATTGATTTGGGATGAATTACAATGGAATAAAAGCCGCTATTTATAGGGAGAGGGTGACTTAGCCACTAAGTAATAAACCCTAGGATCTCTCTAAGTATAGACATTCACAATATATAAAATTCTATTTATAACACTCCCCCTTGAATGTCTATTCAACAGATAATGTGCCTCGTTAAAACCTTAACTAAAATAAAACCTAGTAGGAAAAAAATTCTAGAAAAGGAAAGAGAGCACACATATCTAACAATATGCCTTTTGGTTGCCTCGTTAAAAACCTTGCAAGGAAAACCCAGTGGGACAAAACCTTGTAAGGGAAAAAGAGTACAACACGTATTAACTCCCCCCTATGAGAGAATCAATTCACATCCTTAAGCATTTGCATTCCAATCTTGTGCAGCATCTTCAAAAGATCTTTGGTAGAGATTTGATGAACAAATCAGCCATATTAACTTGAATGAATATATTGCACCTTGAAATAGTCATTCTTGATAGAGATGAATTGTCTTCATATGATCTTGTTGGAATCGTCAGTTCAATATCTTCACATAGAGGTGAAAACTCTTGGTATCATATTATCATGCCTATAGTTATAGCAAGATACATTTTTGCACAAATTGCACTGAGGAAGTGGTACGTCAAGATCAAGAATTGTATATGCTTCAAGCGATTTAAATCCTTCAAGGATTGTCATATAAGTCATACAATAAACTTTAATTAGATGCACATCAAGTTTTCATGTCATGCTAGACAAATAAGATATTGAAAACTGATTGCACATATCATTGGCTTCATACTTTCAAGTGTTTGATCTGAAGGTCCAAAACTATATGTCTTTCGTATGAAACAACTTCTATTCGAATTGTGTCTCTTTCATTTGGCCAGTATTTTTGTGTCTATATTTGACATGCTTAAGATCCTCATCTATACTTAGCGCTAACATAGATGTCGTCGACGAACATTTTATATCGGTTCCAGCTTTATTTTCAGAAAGACATGACATAGAGATCTCTTCATTCATATTTTCAGGTACCTGAATCTCTCCTTAGATTTTATGAAGTGTTATGTCATGTGATCTTCTAGATCACTTGCCTCCTTATTATGATCATTTTGATCATTTGCTCATTTTCTATATTAAGAAGTTTATTTGAAACCGATTTGTCTATATGCTTTAAGCGTACCATAGACGTTGTCCTTCTAGGACTTAATAAGAGCATTTGCAATGAGAATATAGTTACTTTCTTTGGGTCAGCAAATGTGTCTGGCATGCTTTGCAATATATTTCAGATGAATTATCTTTTTATGAACTTCAAGTTCATATTATTTTATTCGAGGATCTATATGAACAAATGATAATTCATTCCACGTAACTTTTTCTCAACTGTTTATCATGTCTCCCCCTCATGTTAGAAAAACTAACTTGTTTCCTCAACTTTAAGAACTCATCTTTGTGTGTTATGGTGTTAACTAAAATATACACCGCACATCAATAATAATAAGATGGAATTATTTGGTTCCTGACCCTGAACCACTTGTGAGGGGAGAAAATAATATACTTTGGTATATAACGTATATCAAACTGATATAGATAACTTTGTTCTCATAAGCAATTGTTTAGGTATTAAGTAGAGACAGTTAATAAATCATTTTGCTAAACCAACTATAATGTAAACCAACTTATCAAGATGAACTTCTTGAAAAAAAGATCTGGAAATTATGCTCGAAATTAAATTATTGAGCAAGTTACCTCGCAAACACCATGTTGCAGGTTAATAATAATCGCACATGTAATCATATCATAGATGCATCTTATGTGGTATACATGACAGGTGAATGAGCCCATATTCACCTTTGATATTTCCAGCATTTAGGGGATTCAATCCCAATTTTAGTTGGTATATTAATTAATGAGAACAGACAACATAAGAGAATTAGTAAAGAAGTTTCTAGTTCTTTAATATTTACCCGTGTGAATTCTCTTTTATTTTTGCACATCATACTTAAATTGATATAGGTAAATCAATTACGCCAACTGAATAAATTATCAATATTGATAAACTTCAGATTTACACCATGACGTGTGCAATTATCAATAAACTCCAGGTTTATTATGGTATGGATTTTTATATCAATAAACATCCACTTTATTGTGGTATTCTTTTATTTGTGTAGTACAAACTGGAGAATAAAGCGGGTAGCTTTTCACATACATATTATCCCGCTACAAGTTGTAGTAATAGAAGATATTAAATCTTTCCTTTATTTATAGTCTCAATATAATCAACCGCTTTCGCGAATACCTTAGAAACTCAATTAAGTTTCTTTGAGACTTA
Organism: Nicotiana attenuata; assembly: GCF_001879085.1. Classification (NCBI taxonomy): domain Eukaryota; kingdom Viridiplantae; phylum Streptophyta; class Magnoliopsida; order Solanales; family Solanaceae; genus Nicotiana; species Nicotiana attenuata. The sequence goes on along the minus strand of NW_017673510.1, from coordinate 125,328 downwards.
CTACAACACAATACCTTATTGGTAATCAATTGTGTTTCTCCAAAATAGTAATAATTGGCTCTTCTAGAGCTCTGAATTAATTTTGTACTACCACAGATTCATCAACATTCATGTGGTGAATATCTCTTTTAAAGATAAAGTTATACCATTATGGTTATGATCAAAATTATATACAAGATATGTTTCTTGCATTAATGTTATTCTTCAATAATCACATTACCAAAATATTTTGGCGTACAATAGGTGCGTGACCAATGACAATTCATGCCATAATAATGACATTATTTTCTTATATCATCTCAAACCTCCTTCTAGAGGCGAGTGTGGTATATTCACTACCACTAGCACGTTCATATTCTTCCAAGAATGAATATGTATTTGTAAATCAGATGTTGTCAAATTCACATCATGAATGGACCATAATCATCTATATGTGCTTTATAAAATCTCATGTCAAATCGATGACAAATAATACTTTCACAAAGTGAAGAATTATTTAGAGAATCCTTATTGTTCTTATTACCACAATGATGACGATTATAATTTCGTCTATTGCCACGTCCACATCCATTGATACATTCATAGTAATATTTTATCTCTTTTCAGTANNNGCTGTGCCTATTTAGTATGCATAACTCGGGAGAGAGTGCATATTTAGGTAATTGTTGAACAACACTACTCCCAGAGTATATGAGGGATCAATAATCGAGGGTTTAAAGGCGGGATTAGGGATAACGAAGCCTTGGGTGCGATCTGAAGTGAGCTGTATTAAAAGCCAGCTAGCGTAGCTCGGGAGAGTGCGTCTAGTAAATTGTCGTAATTACTCGGGAGAGATTTACGGTAATAAGAGTGCTCATGATCGGTAGAGAATACTTAGGCGAAATTATAGAAGACATAGCGGGAAGGATTCCGACAATTGGGGAAATCATAACTCTAGACCTCCTTAATCTTTTCTCTAACCCTCAGTATCGTTAGTTGTTAATTTACTATTTTAATTTGTTAGTTAATTAGTTAAACAGAAGAATCTTAATATCTATAAGTTAGGAATTGTTCAAGCTTGTCTTCTTGGTGATAGTGAACAGCTGTAGCTAAACCTTAGTTCTCTGTGGGATTCGACTTCGGACTTGTAAACCGGATTATATTTGCAACGACCGCATTGTCCTTTTTATAAGGCATAGTTGGGCGTGATCAAATTTTGGCGCCGTTGCCGGGGAACTAACGGTGTAGTTGTAGGTGTACATATTGCTAGGTTTCAAGTTTGAACTTTTATTTTATTATTTGTTTTTTTTTATTTTTTTTATTTTAGTTTTATTTGTTTATTTGAGAAACATGACATCATGGAATTATGAGAATTTTGTTGTTGGTAATTCTACTTTTGATCCTCCTTATGCATATTGTGAAGGAAACCACCCAGGGCAAAATTATCAAAATATTCCTGAGAGCGAGTTTTGTGCACCAACTCAATCTTATGTGTGGAATGTGTGTGATATGTGTGGTGGTCAAGATGGTCACTTTCACGGTTGTGCTTATATTTCTTACCTTCCCCATGATGTTCTTCTTTTTCTGGTGAAGTTAATAGGAACAAAGAACCTAGGGAAGCTGACCTAAAGAAGCTCGAAGATATGTTAAAGTGCATTTTGGAACAACAGAGTAAATTACTACTGCGGATAGAAAGGCAGGAGGAAACTATTCACAACTTGAAAGTTCACATGAGTCAACTGGTTGAAGTTTTTAATGCTCAACAAGCCAATATTGTGAATAGTATCCAAGAAGAGCGTGAATTAGATACAGAAATTGATGAGCTAGAGGAGGAGGCTAGAGTAGAACACCAACAATCAATCACACTAGATTTTGAGGATGTCGATGTTGTAGAAGAGATACTAGAGTCAACCAAGGATATTGAGGATACATATTTAGTTGACTCTATTGTCATTAGTGTTGAGAATGTAGATAGTCCCAATGTTCATGTAGTTGAGCGCATTGGTCCTCACTCCAAGCATTTTTCCACATTGTGTTTAGATGATGATATGGAAATAGAGTCGTCCAAGCCATTTGAGGAGTCGAGGAATGAGGAACAAAGTGCTTACATTCCGGAATTCTTCTTGCCAGAAAATCGGGATTACACACCTCATCTAAAGGTCAAGAAGTGCAGAATACTACATTATTTTATTGGGCTAGTCAGATTCGTTCCACCACCCCAGGAGCATGATCATAGAGCAGAATCAAAACTTGGGGTCCGATTCATAAGTTCAAAGTGGAGGCAGAAAGTGATTCACGTCGTGCCGCGACGTTAAATCAAACGCTTGTTGGGAGGCAACCCAGCTTTATTGCTTTCTTTTATTTATTTATTTTTATTTTTTTATTTTTTTTAATTGTATTATTTTTGTAGTGTCAATTTTTTTTTTAGGAGCATGGAAAGCAAAGGTATTGGAAGGATGCAACAGCAAATCAAATGGTTGGAACTAAGTGTGAGGTACCCGCACGAAGGACCAAGCTTGGGAGAAGTCTGAGTACCCCATGAACTGCTAGTGCTTTGGCCTTTGGCCTACCAGGGAGTTTCTTTTACCCTCTTGTATGTATGGGTGTGCATTGGGGACAATGCACAATTTTAAGTGTGGGGTGAGGAGATTGTCTGGGTGATTTTTCATGCTACTTTAGCTGTGTTTGTTTTTTTAAAAGATTGGACTTTTCCTGATGACGGATCTTCTAGACAGTTTTCTTGAGGGAAGTAAGTCTAAAGAAAATACCAAAAAGATTTTTTGTTTTGTTAGGTAGTGTAGCAATTACCCCTTGGTTTTTCTTTAAACCACGGTTCTTTTCCAAGGGTTTTATTTGAACCGGGTGTAGTTAGTTTTTTTTTGGGAATAGGAGCCATTGTGTTTTGTTTTGAAATGAAGCAATATCTCTTGACTTTGTTATGCCTTGAGAATAGTGAGTACTTTGGCTGTGACGCTTAGGCTCAGTTTTTGACTCTTGTATAAGTACCTTAAATTGTATGATTTTAAATTTGCTTAACTGCTCTGACTAGGGTGTCTTGATGAATCCAATCCTGAGTGAGTTATGTGCCATATGTGTGTAAGATTTTGTGATATTCTGTGCATTGCATTTGATGCCTAGAACTTGCCCCGTGTGTTTGCAAAGCGAAATAGTAGTTTTATTCAATCTAGGAAGTGATATAGGCATTTCTTTGTTGAGCCAGATATGTATATTTTACCCGCCTAATTGTTATGTATCGTAGTTAACCTCTTTGAGCCTATAATCATGTTTCTTTGGCAACCACATTACAAGCCTTACCCATTTGTTTGAATTAACCATCTATTTGAACCATTAAAGCCTCTCATGAGCACTTGAATTATTTATGAACTTTGTAAAAGTTAAAGTGTGGGGTGGTTGGTTTGGCTTTTGAGTGGAACTAATAAAATAAGGAGAAAGGTGCACTGTTTTGAAAAAGGAAGAGCCACTTGAATTGAAAACAAAATAGTTGGATTGTTGTGAAAAAAAAGATCTTGATAAGTGGTGGCTCTTGATGTAACTGTGCTTAAAGATGTGTGGGGTAATATAAATTGATGCGAAGGTGGAGTTTGGTTTGACATAAGTATGGGGTTTGAATGTTAAAGTATATGTATTAAAGTGCTTAGGGAGGTGTAGTCACTCTTATATCTAAATGTATCCTACCAGTCCTGTAGCCTACATTACAACCAAATAAAGTCCTAATTGATCCAAGATTGAATGAGCTCGATTAGTGGAGTAGTACACTACGGGCAAGCTTATGGTGCATTTTTTGGGGCATATGAATGTTATTTCTGAGAGTGAGTATATTCTTTTTCTATCTTGAGTTCCTAAGTGTTCTTCAATTTTATTGTGTGGAACTACTCTCTTTTGTTGTGTGAGGGCACTTGATTCATGAAGGAAAGGTAATGTCAGTCACCTCTATATTAGAGTAAGTGGGTGAGTTGTGAATAACGTGTGGTACTTGTGAGTCAAATCTTGAGGTGAAGATGTTACGCTTTTGTGCTTAGTCTATTTTAAATACTCTTGGTGTGATGAGTTAGGAGAATTGTTTAAAAAGGTCGTGTCTATAAAAAAAAGTGGAGTTTGATTGCTCGAGGACGAGCAATGGTTTAAGTGTGGGGTGTTGATGATAGGCTATAATTGCATATTTTAGTCGCTTATTACACTCGAATTTACTGCACTTTAATTGAGTTTGCGCTTTAATCGCTAGTGTTTTGCACTAATTGTGTGTTTTATGCCTTGTAGTGTGATTCCGAGCTATATAGATGTTATGGAATGAATTTAAGTGATTTGAAGCTTTGAAGTCTGAGTAAAAGCTCAAGGAATTAAGCCGGGATCGTGTTCGGGGGTCAAATTTGATAATTATGTACGAACGAAGACTTGAGGAGGTATATTGCGCACTGTCTAGTAAAATAGATATAACTTTTTGCTCCAAACTCCATTTGAGCTCCACAATATATGGTTGGAAAGCTAACTCAAAGGGCTACAACTTTCATGTTTCACGTTTTTCCAAATTCCAAACGGAACAGGGTGAAAAACCGCGGTTTTTCCGCGACCGCGGCAGAACCGCGGTAGAAGATGGTCGCGGACAACTGAAGAATCAGAGGGCATGTTTGGCCGCGGTTCCACCGCGACCGCGGCAAAACCGTGGCAGGAAGCGAAAATTTCAGGGACTAAAGTGCAAAACATGGGATTTTAAGTCCTAAACCCTATATTAAACAAAGGAGGCCGGCCAAGAACAAGAAGGGGACATATTTTGGACACAAATTAGACCTAAGGAGGCGGAGAGACACTACTTTAGGGTTAGGCAACACCCTTGGAGGCAAGAACACATTGGGAGCAAGGCGGAGAATTCTTCTACGAGTTTTTTCCTTCCTCTTCCTATTTTTCATTGTTGGTTATGACTTTTAGTATTGTAGTTTTACATACTATTATGAATAGCTAATTTGTTATCTAGAGTTTGATAGAACCTTTTGTAGGATAAATTCTTGTTATGTTTTTATATAATTGAGCCATAGCTTTTCTCTATTTGTTCAACTACGTTTATATTCTGGTTGATTGAAGAGCTCTCAATTAGCTGTGCCTATTTAGTATGCATAACTCGGGAGAGAGTGCATATTTAGATAATTGTTGAACAACACCACTCCCAGAGTATATGAGGGATCAATAACCGAGGGTTTAAAGGCGGGATTAGGGATAACGAAGCCTTGGGTGCGATCTGAAGTGACCTGTATTAAAAGCCAGCTAGCGTAGCTCGGGAGAGCGCGTCTAGTAAATTGTCGTAATTACTCGGGAGAGATTTACGGTAATAAGAGTGCTCATGACCGGTAGAGAATACTTAGGCGAAATTATATAAGACATAGCGAGAAGGATTCCGACAATTGGGGAAATCATAACTCTAGACCTCCTTAATCTTTTCTCTAACCCTCAGTATCGTTAGTTGTTAATTCACTATTTTAACTTTTTAGTTAAGTAGTTAAACACAAGAATCTTAATATCTATAAGTTAGGAATTGTTCAAGCTTGTCTTCTTGGTGATAGTGAACAGCTGTAGCTAAACCTTAGTTCTCTGTGGGATTCGACTCCGGACTTGTAAACCGGATTATATTTGCAGCGACCGCTTAGTCCTTTTTATAAGGCATAGTTGGGCGTGATCAAATTTTGGCGCCGTTGCCGGGGAATTAATGGTGTAGTTGTAGCTGTAAATATTGCTAGGGTTCAAGTTTGAACTTTTATTTTGTTTTGTTTTTTCTTGGTATTTTTTTTATAACTGTTGATTTGAGAAACATGACATCTTGGAATTATGGGAATTTAGGTGTAGATAATTCTACTATTGATCTTCATACATATTGTAAAGGAAACCACCCGTGGCAAAATTTTCAAACGTTCCTGAGAGCGAGTTATGTGCACCAACTCAATCTTATTTGTGGAATGTGTGTGATGTGTGTGGTGGTAAAAATGGTCACCTTCATGGTTGTGCTTATATTTCTTATTTTCCCCCAACCCCTTACTATGATGGTTCCACCTTTTCTTGTGAAGTTAATAGGAACAAAGAACCTGGGAATAAGGACCTGAAGGAGATCAAGGATTTGCTAAAGTGTCTTCTGGAACAAAACAATGAGAAACAATTGCACATAGAAAGGCAAGAGGCAACTATTCGCAAGTTGGAGGCTCAATTGAGTCAAGTGGTTGGAGCTTTTAATGCTCAACAATCCAATATTGATGATAGTAGCCAAGAAGAGCATGAATTTGAGGTATTAATTGGGGAGGTCAAAGCAGAACATCAACAACCTAGCCAACTAGAATTTGAAGATGTCAATGTTGAAGAAGTGAGACTAGAGTCAGCCAAGGACATTGAGGATACAAATTTTGTTGACTCTAGTATCATTGATGTTGAGGATGCTGAAAGTCCTGAAGTTCATGTGTGTGAGCGCATTGGTCCTCACTCCAAACATTTTTCTACATTGTGCTTGGATGACGATATGAAAATGAGTCATCCGAGCCGATTGAGAAGTCAAGGAATGAAGAACAAGGTGCCTATATTCTGGAATTTTTCTTACCAGAAAGACAGGACTACATACCTCATCTAAAAGCCAAGAAGTGTAGCATAGTACAATGGTTGCTTGGACCAATTAGATTTGTTCCTCCACCCCTGGAGCATAGCCGAAAACTTGATGCCAAATTGGGGGTTCAAATTCATAAGCTCGAGGTGGAGGCAAAAAGTGATTCGCGTCGTGCCGCGACGTTAAATCAAGCGCTTGTTGGGAGGCAACCCAGCTTTATTGCTTTCTTTTATTTATTTTTTATTTTGTTTTTTTTAATTGTTTTATTTTTGTAGTTGTTAATTTTTTTTATTTTCTAGGTAGCTATGGTAAAGCAAAGGTATTGGAAGGTATGCATCAGCAAACCAAATGGTTGGAACTAAGTGTAAG
>NW_017673510.1:105544-115138 GCF_001879085.1 Nicotiana attenuata | reverse complement strand
GTCCGATCAAGGAACCTCGACGGCCTGATTGAACAGACCAACGATGCGTTTCAGGGGATCTGGGGACTGGACCGGGTGAGACTGGGCCAAAGTTTGAACGGGTTGGTGCCTACTTTATTTGGGCTCAGCCATTTGGGCCCAATTTTGGCAGCCTTCTTTGCCTTTTCTTTTGTATTTTATTTTGTATATTTTTTGTATTTTTGTATTTATTTATTTTTTCTTAATTTTATAAAAAATGCTAAAACAGAACAAAGACTCAATTAAACTATTTTAAACTCCTAAAATTACTTAAAACTCTATTTAGAAATAAAACGCAACAATTAACAATTAAGAGTGCAACAAGACTATTTTTTGCAATTTTTCTTTAAACTTTATTCTAAATCTAATTAATACCTAAAAATTGTGAAATTAAATCCCTAAATGCATGTGCATATTTTCTGTATTTTCATATGAAGAATGCAACCAATTAGCACAAAAATTTAACAAAAAATCACAAAAAATTATAAAATAATAAGGAAATCAATTATTTGAAACTTTTGGAATTAATTTGCTTAGGGCAAAAATCACGTGCTCACAACTTGTAATAAGCCTTTGGTTTTCTTAATGCCACGGTTCTTTCCAAAGGTGGAGTTTTGTGTGAACCGGGTGGCTCTTCCCAATGATAGATGGCGTGACAACCTTCTTAAGGGTTTGAGTCCGTTTTTATTTTTGTTTTTGGGTAGTTGTAGTTAAGGGTACCTCAAGCAAAGCTTCACTTGTGCCTAGCACATTTGCCTTTGATCCTATGGTCAAAGACAAGTGGTTGTGTTTAGGATGATGAAAGTAGTGACCTTGAGACTCTTGTGTTGACCAAACAAACATCATGTGGTCTTTCGGGACTATTGTGTGCTCAATTGTGTCTAAGGTTGTTGTGGGCCCTCGACTCTAAGTCTTTAGCAATCCTTGAGTGTGTGTGGTGAGAAATTGAATTTTGAGTCCAAGTCCCGAGCCAATGGTCTAGAACTTGCCCTGAATGTTTGTTGAGGCGAAATTTTGAGAGAAATTCGACTTGAGAAGTGATTATAGGCTCTCCTTGATCCAAATGATAAGTTGAATAATTCCATAGCCTACCAATGAGATAATCCCTAGCTAACCTTTTGAGCCTTAAACCTTCTTCTTTCAAGAACCAATGTTACAAGCCTATACCCGTTCTGAATTCTACCCTCTCTTGGTACCCAAATCTTCCCTTGAGTAATGGCAAAGTCTAAGTTTGAGGGGAGAGACAAGAAAGGAAACAAAGTGGTAAAAGGTGCAAAAGCAAAAGAAAAGGAAGGCAATGAAAAGAAAGAAAAGAAAAAGACAAAGAAAGACCGAACAGTGAACAAGAATAAAAAGGGATTACAAGGAAAACAAAGGTGAAAAAAGGTGTGGAAAAAGTAGAAAAAGGAGAAATGTTTTGAATTGCATAAGAAAGAGTGACAATGCGTCTCTCTAACCCCTTAAAAGAAAGTGAAATACTCAAAAGAGTCAAGAGAATTGTGCCAAAATGAATCAAAATAAGTGCTTTAGGGAAGATGGAACCCATATAGACCAACAACTTTTCCTACCCTCAACCAAAAGCCTTCACATTGACTCCACAAAAGCCCTATATGATCTTGAGCTGGATGACGCTCGCATTAATGGATACTTACATGAGGGTCAAGCATATGGTACTTAGAGCCGGATTTGTGACCTTTCCTTGAGAGAGACGAGTGAACTCCCATTAACCTCCGTTTGTGTGCTTATACTCTAAAAGGTGAGGTTTGCTTAGGGAGAGTTGAGGATGTATGAGTTTGGGTTCCACAGCGACCAAAGTAATTGAGAGAGTTCTTTGATGTAATGAGTCAATTCTTGATGCTCTTGTGTCACACTTGATCCATAGTTTTCAAGGTTTAAATGTTGTTAATGATCTATTTGTATTGAGGGCAATTGTTAGTCCCAATTGATGCTTGTTGAGGTTACTTTAGGTCAACTGGAATTAGTTGAATTTTCCTTTAAGGGGTGGGTCTTATTTTGTTTGCTTGAGGACAAGCAAAGGTTTAAGTTTGAGGGAATTGATAAGTTAGGATTTTAACATGTTTTATGCCCCTACTTGCCTATGCTTTGATCATATATTTGTACAAAATAGTCCCAAAAGGCTCACAGGTTGTGCTTGTTTGCAGGTTTGATCGACAAAGTGACGAAATGTCAAAGATCGGCTCAAAAAGGAGTGAAACCTGTTCAAGTATCAAAGACCAAGAAATCTAAGGGAAGAAGGCCTAGTGCGGACCGCACAAATTGGTATGCGGCCGCACTAGGAGATTCAGAGAGTTGGGAAACTGGGCTCAAGGGCAATGCGGCCGCGGTACATATCCCGCGGTTAGATTGACTATGGGTGTTTGCTATTTGGGTTGATTTTATGTTTTAATCTATAAATTGGTGGTTGCAAACACTGATTTGTGTTTTGTGGATTTTACTCTTCTTGAGAAAGAGAGTCTAAGTCTCCAAAATTGACCCAACAAGGAATTGGGATGGACTCATGAGAAATGATAGTCCCAATTAACGGGTTAAACCCCGAGAGAGTAATCACCATACTTGAACCCTAGTTGCTTGATCTAATTTGCCTACCCATTTGGTCTTGAGAGAGTCAATTGGGCAAAATCACTCTCTCTACCGACAGGTGTGAGAGTAGGTAAAATTGTGCAGCGGTTATAGCATAAGCCCCAATTATGTCAATCGAACCTTATCAACATCTACCCGTCAATTAGCCACCTAGGTGATGCCACGACCCTAGTGCCTTTCTTTCCATTAGATACAACTTTAGCAATTATCTTGTAGCTTAATTTAGTTTCAACTAGTGGTTTGATAATAGTAGTTCATAATTGAAAAAACCCAAAAATGATAAGAAGATCAATTAAGAGCATGCACGCGTTTCTAGTCTAGATGGATACCCAGCTCCAATTTCTAGCTCTCTGTGGAATTCGATCCCGACCCTCATATCGGGTAAAAGCTATTGCGATCCTCTCTTCCTACTTTATAGTAGCGTGGAGTTGGCAGCGATCAGCGATCTCCTCAAGTGTTGGCTGCACCACCGGTCTGGCCGGCCGGGAGGCAGAAGAAGATATGCTTTGTCCCTTTTGGGGATCGTTTTGGAAGTTTTAGCCATGGTTATAAGCTAAAGAATATGGATTGCACAGGGGTATGTTGTTTTTGGCAAGAGCTTGGTGTTTTCTGGCGCTTAAAGAGGTGGAGGAAATGGGTGATTAGAGAGATAGTTTGAAGAAAAGAAAGGGTTGAAGAAAGAGTAAAGTTCCTTACTTAGAGGAATCACCTCATATTTATAGAAGGGCAACGGCAGTTCGGCAGCACATGGCCGACCAGTACTTGCATGCATTCAATATTTTTGGGGAAGTGGACCGACTGGACATTTCGGTCACTTCGAACGCATACGTCACGAGAATGACGCATCACGAGAGGTTCGGGAAAATCGGGGTTCATATCATTTCTTATCATCTTATTCTAAGAAACGCGGGGATTATCTGTATACGGTTGAAGACGGAGAGCTCGATTTCGAAGACTTAATCATACCCCGAGCTCGAGTTCGGGGAGTTCGAAGTAAGAATCAAGCCTGGACTGGATGTGCGCACCTCGAGAAGCAAGCGGAGATCCGTCGTGATCTGCCTCAAGGGCAGTACAAAATTGATGACACTCAAGAAAGAGCGGGAATTTCTCAAGGACACGTGGGTCAGGGTATAAATTATGAGATAAGATTTGTACAAAATAGTACAAGTCCGTACTAGGTTATTATACAGCTGTACCAATAGAATTTTTACGATAATTGGAAATGTACCACGTTAGGGTTTTCCCCTCCTATATAAAGGGGACCCCAATCATTTGTAAAGATCATCTCATTTACTGCAATAGAACATTTTACTCTGCTTTTCTTGTTTACCGTGCTCAAAAATTATTCTTCAGCTTTATTGTCTTTACTTTATTGTTCATACTTTATTGCTCTTAGCTCACCTCGAGGCCCCTGAGATAACCGAGCTCGAGGTCCTTATTGCTCTAACAACACTGGTTTGGTTTATCAATTCTTGTTACTTAAACTTAATATTATTTGTACATTCACTAGTATTGGAATAAATCACATATCTTTAAAACCACAAATCACTTTTAATTGTTACTCACATTTTTCGAGGTAAACATCGATATAGGTCAAACGTTTTGAGTTTAATATTCATCGATGCATATAAGTAAGTTATAAGTTGATGAATCAATTTACAAATAGATATATTTGATGATGATCAATTATATATACTCCTTAGATTATTGCTTCTTCACAAGTCTATCCCCAAAAGAACCCAACCATATGGTCCTAGCGCTTCGTGTTCTTATATATATACGGCTACACCTATATATATATATATATATATATATATATATATATATTGTAATACTTTAACTATATATAGCTTGTTGTAGTATGTTAGTGTGTTTATCATTTGTATTACAAAATAAGTGTTAACGGATTATATTTATATTATTTAGATAGTAAATATAAAAGTGATTAAAAAGTTTGACCAAAGTTGGCCGGTAAATGCTTCCCCTGCATTAACTGACCAACTTTGGTCGGTAATTTTAAATATAAATTCTTACAATTTTATAAAATATTTTAAATAATAATATAATTATCAAAATTTAAAAAATTGGGCCCACATTACAGACCAAAGTTGGTCGGTAATCAAAAAGTTCCTTTGACTAAGCAAGTTTGACCAGCTCGGTCAACTTGTTAACCAATTTACTGACCAAAGTGTAATTTAAAAAAAATGTTATCTTTTTTTTGTTTCTGTCCATGTTGGACGGTTTTTTGGTCGTTTCTTTTGACTGACCAACGTAGATCGGTACCGCTTGATCGGTTTTTAGCGAATTTATAGTAGTGTGTAGTGAAACGAGGAAGACAAATGAAATGGGACTTGTTATTTATCAGGCGTTTCAATCCAATGGCGTTGGATTGGAAGAAGGTAATGGCTAGGCTAGCTAAAAGAGAAAGTAACCTACCATATGCATAAAGTTTCTCCATCTGTGTCTTCACTCTCAATTGTAAAAACTTACCATAAATTCAGAGTTATTTATTAGTACATATTTTCACCTCATTAAATAATGGAATTTTTACCTCCTATAGCAAAGGTTAACACCTTATTTATTTTAAATAAATACCATTTAAAAAAGTTATATTCTATAGATACCTTTTAATGTTTATAGCAAAATATCTAATTTTGGTTACCTCCTAACCCTAAGCCACTAAATATGCTATTCAGTTACACTATTTTCTTTCTCTCTCTAGTTTGATACGCTATTCAATAATGAACCGGACTCACACAAACTCTACTTCACCGGCGTAGAATTAAGCAAATTATCAGAAGAAGAAGGCCCCTCATTACCCTGTCTCTTCATATACAATCTATACTTTTGTAAATGACTCGCCACGTTCTCTCGCGTCAGTCCTTCCACATTCATAAGCTGCTTAATCATCTTCGGCACAGCGTTTTTGATACCTAAGTGGGCTACCACTTCAATTCTGTGATTTCTACATCTTCTATGATATGGTATTTGAAGGCTTTGACGTTGTTTTTTGCCATTGTGGCGGTCTTATCGGCGGTTGCTTCTGCTCAGGAAGTGACCTCGGCTCTGGCGCCATCGCCGGACCAAGGCGGCGCGTTTTCACTACCGGCTTCTGGTGAACGGCGGATTTGCCGAAAATTAGGGTTTGTTCTTGAACAAAGACGGCGGAATTTGGGGCTGAGCAACTTGATTTTCTGTCAATATATTTCAATTTATTTTCATGTATTTCATTGTATTCATTGTCTTTTTTTTCATTGTAATTCAATGTATCTAGTTGTATTCCATGTATTTCATTATATTCACTGTCTTTTTTTTTATTGTATTTTAATGTATCCCGCTGTATTCTATGTATTTCATTGTATTCACTGTCTCGCTATATGCCATGAATGTATTCATATGTTTTTTTTAATTAATAGTATAATTTATGTATTCAAATGTATTATATAATTTCTCTGAAGATTACTATGTTTTTGGGGTATTTTTCGGTTGAGAATCTTTTTTATAACTTAAAATACAAAATTTGTGTGTTATAATTGAGTTTGTTGAGTTATATTAGGAGTCTATTATGTTAATTGATTCACTTTCCGTTTTAAAAATAGTGTAATCCCCTATTTCACGCCGTGAATACTATAATCCCATGTTTCACTCCATGAATACAGTCGAATACACTCGAATACAACAATAAGCTGGACTTCCCTGATTCACGCCTATTTTTGCTACTGTATTCATAAATACAATAGCTTAAATACATCAAATACATCTTATAACCACAGAAAAGGTATCTATAATCCTTAATATAGCAAATGGTATCTATAGATGGCTAATTACTACTAAAAGATAGTGTTTTATGAAAATTTCTCTTAAATAATTCAATAAGTTAATAGGTTTGATTTAAACACAATACATTTTTGTATAAAAATTGCACGGGGCGCCCTATTTGATCGCCCCCATTTAACCTATACCCATTTATTTTAAAAACTTTTAACTTGTACTCACGTTTTAAATAACTTCAGCCCCTTTCTCCTCCTACTCCTCCTTCGTCGTCTTCTTCTTTTTCTTTTTTCTTCTGCTGTAGTTGGTGCTCAATTTAGTTCATAATACTGGAAAAGCAGGGACATAAGCATATAAGTCTTATCACAAGCACAAAAAGCTAAACTTTTTGCTAAATTGCCTCATTACTCTCTCAGTCGATAGTGAACTATAACTAGTGATATCATATCATGACAAGAAGAAATTCCTAAATGGGGGAGTGGCGTGGCTCAGTTCTAAAGTGCTCTGTGTTAATCACAATTCATATTTACCTGAATGTGCTTGAAGAGTATATTGACTCGAAGCGGTTCATCCTTAAAACTGCAAGTCTTCTCTTCTGATATGATTGGAGGCCGGGGAAATGGCAGTCTTGAAGAAGGGCCTGCCATCATCGGGTAAAAAGAACATACAAAAGTATTGTGCATTTGTTAAANTTTACCCATTCCCCCATGAATACAAATATGTAAGTTATTTTGGAATCGGACCTCGAATTGAGGTCCAAAACCCCCAATTTTAGAAAATCTAGGTTCTACCCTAAATTCCCAATTTCCCCATTAAAATCTTTGTTTTGAAGTTGAAATTATGTTTAAGGATGTTAAGGAGTTTAGAAAATCAGTTAGAAATCACTTACCAATCGTTTTGAAGAAGTGGAATCGTTTGGAAAATCGCCTCTTATGTTTTGGGTTTTGAAAAAGTGAAAAATGACTGAAAATCCCGACTTTATATACTGTGCTGAAGACCCGGCGCGGACCGCACAAAAATTCCCCGCGGCCGCGCCGAGGAAGAGTGGGAAAACCACTCTCTGAACCTACCCAGCGCGGACCGCGCTGATTAGTCACGCGGCCGCGCTGGTCGACTTGAACCATTGGCCCTCTGAACCTAGCCACGCGGACCGCGCAAGAACGCACCGCGGCCGCGCGGCTTCCAGCGCGGACCGCGCGGAAATGACCGCGGCCGCGCTGGGGGCCTGCAACACCTGAACCTGCAACCTTCTGATATTTCTAGCCTAAGACCTCCCGGGACCTACTCAAAACTCACCCGAGCCCTCGAGGCTCCAAACCGAACATACATATAAACTGAAAAACATCCTACGGACTCATCCGTGCGATCACATCGCCCAAACAACATCATAATCATCAAATTAGGCCTCAAGACCCAGGATTTCCTTCCAATTTTCATAAAACATCAAGTTTAGAGTTTTTAGTCCAAAACACGTCAAACGACGTCCAAATTCAACCAAACTTTACAGAAAGTACTTAAGCCGTATATAAGACTTGTACCGGGCGTCGGAACCAAAATACGAGCCCGATACCACAATCTTTTAATCAAATTTCATTTCCAATTTCCTTAATTATTTCCAGAAAACAATTTCACACAAAAATTCATTTCTCGGGCTTGGGACCTCGGAATTTGATTCCGAGCATACGCCCAAGTCCCATATTTTCCTACGGACCCTCTGGGACCGTCAAATCACGGATGCGGATCCGTTTGCCCAAAACGTTGACCGAAGTCAAACTTAATCAATTAAATACCAAGATTTAACAATTTTTCTCACAAATTTCATATTTAAACTTTTCCGGCTACGCGCCCGGACTGCGCACACAACTCGAGGCAACCCCAAATGAGGTTTCCAGGGCCTCAGAAGTACATAGGGAGTAGGAATACAGGTGATGACCCTTTTGGGTCGTCACAAAAATGTTCGTAGACTACATCTACGATAACGTTGAATATATGTGAGGATCTTAAATCTGAAGAAACAATTCAAGTAGAATTGGTCTTATATGAAAGACATGTGGTTTTGGACCTGCAGTTCAAACACTTGAAAGTATAAAGTCAATGGTATGTGCAATCATGTTTTTCAATCTTATATGTCTAGCATGACATGAAAACTTGATATGCATCTAAAGTCTATTTATATGACGTATATGACTTAACTTATGACAATTCCTGAAAGATTTAAATCGCTCAAAGCATATACAATTCTTGATCCTGATCTACCACATCCTAAGTGCAATTTGCGCACATATGTATCTTGCTATAACTATAAGAATGATAATATGATAGCGAGAATCTCTATAGAGATATTGAAAATACTATTCGACGATATAATATGAAGGCATTACATATTTATACAAGTATGATGATTTCAAGGTGAAATATATTCATTCAAGTGATAATATAACTGATTTGTTCACCAAATCTCTATCGATGCCAACCTTCAAGAAGCTAGTGTACAAGATTGGGATGCGGAGGCTCAAGGATGTGAATTGATGCTCTCATCAGGGGAAGTTAATACGCGTTGTACTCTTTTTTCCTTACAAGGTTTTGTCCCAATGGGTTTTTCTTGCAAGATTTTTAACGAGGCAACCAAAAAGTGTATTATTAAACTTGTGTACTCTTTTTCCTTTACTAGAATTTTTTTCCCATTGAGTTTTATTTTAGTTAAGGTTTTAATGAGGCATTATCTGTTGAATATGCATTCAAGGGGGAGTGTTATAAATAGAATTGTATTTAAGGTGAATGTCTATATTTTAGAGAGATTCTAGGGTTTGTTACTTTGTGGCTAAGTCACTCTTTTCCTATAAATAGAGAACTCTATTTCATTGTAAATCATCCCAAATTAATAAGAATTCTCTCTCTACTTTTCTCTGCAATACTCTTCTTCTTCTTTTATCGTTTCATAACAAGAAGCAAATAGTCAGAAAGAAATCTCTAAGAAAATTACAAAAGAAAAGCATATAAGCTTAAGGGTGTGATTGGTATGCAGGAAAACATTTTCCGGAAAATGTTTTACAATTTTTTCATGTTTGGTTGGTTTAAATGTTTTGGAAAACATTTTCCTTATGAACTCATTTTTATCCAATTGGAGGAAAATGTTTTCCTTATCAAGAGAAAGGAAAATATTTTTCAAAACTCCTTGTCAACCTTCCCCATCCTATTCCCCCC
>NW_017673510.1:96475-105524 GCF_001879085.1 Nicotiana attenuata | reverse complement strand
CAGATCTACGCAAGTTGCGAGGTCTGAGTTCGCATTGCGAAGATTGCCAGTCTGCTGGGTTCGGATTTGCGAACCATATTCGCATTTGCAAAGTGCACCTGGGGAGAGCTTCTTCGCATTTGCGATCATCATGGTTGCATTTGCGGAGAGTCCACTGTTCGCAATTGCGAACTATTCATCGCAGTTGCGATGATAGCAGAGATGGAAGGACTTCGCATTTGCGAGTGGTTCTTCACATTTACGGGGTTTGCAATTGCGAACCCCAGGTCACAAATGCAACATTTGCGATTGGACAAATAGCTGAGGGACGGGACTTATGAGTTCATTCTCTCATTTTGAACCCTAGACTTGGTAGGAGACGATTTGGAGAGGGGATTTTCACCTACAAACCTTCGGTAAGTGAGTCTAATGTATTTCTAATCATATTCCATCAAGTTATTTTACATTTTAACATCAAAATCATGTGAATCAAAGTAGAAATTTATGAAACTTTGTCAAGTCTTTGAAAAATAAAAAATTAAGTTTTGAGGGTTGATTTGGACTCAAATTTTGAAACTAATCACATATATGAACTCGTGGGGTCATGGGTAGACGCTATCTACCATCGGACCCGGGTTTCCACAGGGCGAGCCTCGGGTTGAATTTTGCTGACCTTTTGGGAAAAGTATAGAAATCTTAACTTTATCTATTGCAATTGAATTCCCTAGCATTGTTTGATGTTATTGATTCAATTTTGGTTTGATTTGAGCCGTGTTGAGGCGGACTTTAAGGGAAAATATATTTCTGAGTTGTGAATTGGCCTATTGAGGTAAGTATCTTACCTAGCTTTGTGTGGGGAAAGGGAAACTACCCCTTAGGATTGGTATTGTTTAATTGAATTGTGCTAAAGTAAAATCCGTGTATGCAAGGTGACGAGTGGGTACACGGGTTGTACGTAGTATTCGACCGGTTTAGGCTACTTAGACTATTTTCATGCTTTAATTGAAATGCCATATTATGTTCTAAATTTTCGTAGTTAAATCATCCTTAATTGTGTTAGACTATTCTTAAATGTTGTAGTTGACTTGTTTAGTAATTGTTCTACATCCTACTTGCTAAATTGCTCCCATGCTTTAGTTGAACTTATTGTCCCCTTTATTGCCACACATTATCTCTTCATTGTTAATTATCATTGTTGAATCAATTGGTCATGTTTCCCCTTTACTTGTTGACTTCTGTTATCTGATACTCATTGTTGAAGATTATTTCCTTTATTGTGAGTTAGACTTATCCATTATCGTGGCTATACATTGCCTTTTCTCATTGTTGAGTTATTTGATGTTGACGTTGTGCAAGTTGTTAATACGTTGATGCGATGTTGGTTATTGTTGAAACATCTATCCTATTGAGCATTTTTCCATCCATTATTATTGTGATAATCTCGTATACGTTGTGTCGAAACCTTGGGCTATTGTTGTGGAAACATTGATATTGTTGTTATTGGCAAGTTGTGATATGTGGGCACTTGTGGTGCGAGTTGTTATTGTGATATGATATCGATGCGCATGCGGCAATATAAGGCTTGGGTTGATGTGCATGCGGCTGTTATTACACTGTATTTGTAAAATAAATTATGGAAATATAAATGAATATAAACAGTAATGAATATAAACAGAAATGACATAAACCAATTCGAGCCCACTGAATTCACAGTATTTCCTTAAGGAATTTAATCCCCTCCTAGTACCCAAGGTTATGGATTATTTCCTCCCAGGATAGAACGAATTACACACTGGTGTAGTGGTACTTCAAACCCCAGTGTTTCAGCGAACACAAAGTTCGGTAGCAAATCACACTTACTTTTTGCTTTGTTTGATGCTAAAAGTATGCAGAAGAAGGAGAGGAAACTCAGAAAATTGTCGTTAAAATTATGAGCAGAATAGTGTTGTATTTATAGCCAAAGTTGGGTCTCTTCAGAATGGCTGTTTATGCAAAACGCCCACAACATAAATGCCATTACATAAATGGCCATTTACTCAATAATAAAGAGGGAAAATAAAGAGGGAAAATTGAAGAGGGTAGTTACTTTTCTGTTACCAAAACAGAAAAACGGATTGGATTTAATATTAATATTTAATATTAATATTTTGTTATTAAAATAAATATTTAATAACATTTCTGTTAATATTTTACTATTAACAAATAAATTTGGTCCAAAAAGTTAATCAATCAATCGATCATTTGACCAAATCCGAATCCGAATCCGAATCCGAATCCGAAGCCGAAGCCGAAGCCGAAGCCGAAGCCGAAGCCGAAGCCGAAGCCGAAGCCGAAGCCGAAGCCGAGCCGAGCGAGCGACGACGACGGCGCGAGGCTTGCCTTCTTCTCAACTCTTTAAGAGCTAGAAGAAGAGCAATTGCTTATATACCCATAAAAAACCTCTTCCTCTTCCAATATGGGACAATGCCCATTTGCCAAGGGAGGGGGAACTTAAAATTTCACTCAAAAATTTCATTTCCCTCCATTTCCCATTCACCCTCTTTTAAGTATTTAATATATTAATTAAATACCTTTAAAAACCCAACAATCCTCACTACAACATAATGCATTTATAGCTACGAAATCTCAGCTACAAATCTAAATTTCGTGGCTAGTACCTAATAATAGCTATAAAAAAAAGAATTGCGTGGCTTTTTACAAATTCGTAAAATTTCTTAGCCACAAAAATTAAATTGACAAAGCTAATTCCTCATTTTTACTATGGTTGCTAGTTATCGTGGCAACAATTACCTAAATAGCTATAAATTTATTGCTACCGTATAATTTTTGTAGCTAATCATAAGTTTTTGCCACGCATTAGAAGTTATTGTAGCAACAATAACTTTTTTAGCCACAATAGGTTTTTTGAAACAAATTACTTTAGCTAAAATAAATCTTTTTGCTTCAAGTTATAAAATATCGTGGCAATAGTTTATTCAAAAGCTATGACTATTTGTCACGATGACATGATATAGCCGCAGATCTTTTGATATGATAAAATTCCATAGCTAATTACTAATTTTTGCTTAACATGCTAAAACTTACTGTAGCAAAACCAAAATTTTAGTCACAATAAATTATTTAAAATAAAATGTTGTATTTGAATAAATAACTTTGCTTTATGTTCTAAATAAACTATTGCTATATTTGACTTAACAATTATTTGTCATAAATGATATAACCACAGATTTATCACTATCATAAAACTCCGTAGCTATTTATAAGTTTTTACCACAAAATAAAACTTATTATAGCAATAGTAATATTTTAGTCACATTAAATTAGTTGAAACACAATCCTGCAATTAATGGATAATTTTTCTTGAAGTTAGAAAGAAATGCCAAATAGTTGGCTTAATAGTTGTACAATTTTTTATCAAGACAAAAATGAATAGTAACAGATTCAGAATATCAATAAACTTTTATAGATGAATATAATTATATTATCATACATTTGAGGTTACCATTGTAATAATATTAGGCCAAAACATTTCATAGATGAAATTTTTGCTTCGACTATGAAAGTCATGACAAGACTTGGTCTAAAAATATTCGGTTATGAAAAATTAATTTCATAGACAAATAAGATAAAATAGTAATATATATAATTAAAGAATTAATTAAATTTTAAAATAACAAATATTAAAATGCAAAAATAATCTTCAATCTTAAAATTGAAATTAACAAAGATTAAAATGGAATAAAATATTCAATCTTAAAATTAAATCTAAACAATATAAAAACTATAATAAAAAAAAGTATTGTGAAATAGCAATGAGTTTGCAATGAACAACAAAATTTATCGCTGGTTTTTAAGCTAACATATAGCAAAAAATTTAGAATAGAAATTTCTGCTGCTAACATTATTTCATATTAATTTTTCGGTTAATTACACTAAATACTCCTATACTATTAATCAATTTCAGATACATCCGTTGTATTTTAAATTTAAACTTACATCCCCTATTTTATTGAAATTCTGCACTAACACCCTCTATGAGGTATATCTGTAATTAATTTTCTTAAAATATAATGATTAAATGAAAAATACCTATTATAAATAACTTTTATGTACTTATTTTTTTGTCACGACCCAATTTCCATACCCGGTCGTGATGGCGCCTCTCGTGAATACAAGGCCAGCCAACTAACCTAATCCGTTTCTTTAACAATTGTTAAACATAAATGTATAGATAAATATAGCTTAACGACAATAATAACCAGTATGTACAACCCAACACAACCCGACCGGGGTGTCACAAGTCACAAGCATCTAAAGAAACCTGAACACAACTACAGGGCCAATAATAATATATAAGGAAAAATCCTGGAAATCAAAAGACAACATCCGGTGCCGCGAACGCTGGCGGTCACCTTTCTCAGCTACAATAGCCCTACCTTCAATCAGCTAATAACCCGCTACCGGGTGAACAATACCTGCAACTGCACGCGAGGTGCAGGGGGTAAAGTGAGTACTTCCAACTCAGTGAGTAATAAGAGTAAATAATAACTGAGAGGCAAGAAATCACGTAAGAGCACTCCATCATGCTATATAGGACAGTACCACTCTTTGAGAAAACAGTAAAACCGTGAAAATCCTTTAGAAATATCTGGCTCAGTTTAAAACCTCTTTTGAAAACATCATTTTCCAACAGTCAAGCAAATGAACGCATAATCAGATAGTGCAAGTCCGCACATAAGCAAGCCCCTCGGGCACAGCACTCCACAAACAGTTAACACCAGGGCGTCTGGTAAACAGTACAAGCAATAGCATGGATGCCAATGATATGAGAGTGCTAAATGTCATGACANCTAAGTAAATTTAAAATAACTTTGAAGCAGACGAATAAATAAACAAACTAAAATAAAAATGAGATATTCGTATTATGAGTTTTGAAAGATATATGTTTTCAAATATATTTATTCTGTTCCTTATCCAAATGGGTGAATACAAGTTTTCAACAAAAAATTTATCTTCTTTGTTAATTTTCATAAATACATAAAAAAAATTATAGTTTAATTTTCTTTTAATAAGTATGCAAACTTAGTTATGGATATACCTCATAAGAGTTGTAATTAGGATTTTCATAATATATAAAGTTTATAAGTGCTTAATTTTCTTATATCTAATTACACTAAGAATTAATTGTTTAATATGGTTGAAATCTAAGTTTGTGATAACCCAAAAGGTCATCTCTTATTTTAAAAGTCGAATATGTATTCTGAGGCCTTGAAAATCTCCTTTTTATCTTTCCTCGATTTGCGTGCGCAGTCCGGTCGCGATGTCGGAAAGCTTTGTGTGAAAAATTTAAGAAATAATGATTTTTGGCTTAAAAAGATGATCTTAGTTGACTTCGGTCAATATTTTGGGTAAATGGACTCGGACCCGTGTTCCGACGGTCCCGGAGGGTCCGTAGAAAAATATGGGACCTGGACGTATACCCGGAATCGAATTCCGAGGTCCCTAACCCGAGAAATAAATTTTTGAAGAAAATTATTTAACTGAAAATATAATGGTTTTTGAAAATTTAATAAGATTTGATCTTATTGGTATCGGGCCCGTATTTTAGTTCCGAAGCCCGATACAGCCCCGTATTTTAGTTCCGAAGCCCGATACAGGTCCGTTATGGTAATTAGACCTTTTCTGTGAAATTTGGTGAAAAACGGAAGAGATTTGATGTAATTCGGACCCTTGCTTGAGAAAATAGAAATTTTAAACTATCTTGAGAATTTCATGAGTTTTGGTAATGAATTCATAGTTCTAGATGTTATTTTGGAGATTTGATCGCGCGAAAAAGTTCATATGATGTTTTAAGACTTGTGTGCATGTTTGGTTTGGAGCCCCAAGGGCTCGAGTGAGTTTTGGATAGGTTACAGAGCGATTTTTGAACTTAGGGAATTGCTGGTATAGTTCAGCTGAGTTGCAGGCCTCAGACCTTGCAAATCCGAAGTCAGGGTTCGCAATTACGACCACTGTCAATGTGGTTATACATTTTCACTATATATATATATATATAAAATTATCGCGTAGCAAAAATATGGTTATACATTTTCACTTTCCATAGCAAATCAAGAAATCTTTAGCTGTAATTTTATATATTTCATGGCAGTAGAATGGATTTTGAGCTACCTAAATATTTGTGGCAAATACTTCAATTCTTAGCTATAAATTTTTGAACTTGTAGCTGAAAAAAGTACTATTGCCACGAAAGTAAAATGTAAAAATAGCCACAAGATTTGAATTTTTGTGGCAAACAAATTAAGTCTTTTGCCACAGTAAAACACCTTGTGGCACAATATAAAGATTGCTATATAGTTTATTTGTCGTGGCAAAAAACTAGGAGTATTTGCTATGAGTATATATTTCGCACCAAAAAAGTATTATCAACATAGCTACAACGCAGCAAATATTCGTAGCAATAAGTATTGGTCCTTAGCCATGGATCATATAAAGTCTGTAGCTAACTTTTAGTTACGCTACATTTTGCTACGGATGCTACGGAAAAAAAAATTATGGCTAAAGTGTTTAGCTACGAAAATTTTCATATTTAGCTACAATGTATTTTGTAGCTACATATGCAAAATGTTGTAGTGGCCTCTGACGGTAAAGTTGTTTCGTGTGACATGTAAGTCTCGGGTTTGAGTCGGGTTAGCAACCACTCACGCTTGCATTACGGTAGATTGTCTATATCATACTTTTTGGGAGTGCGTCCCTTCCTCGCACCCTGCATGAATGCGAAATACTTTGTGCATCGTGTTGCTGTTGAATATTGACACTTTAGGGCATTTCACTCAGTGGCGGATGCACATGGAAGCACCCATTAATTTTGACCATATTTAGTCAATTTATATAGGTAATTGTACAAATATTTAGATAAACATTGAGTGAGCACCCACAAGTAAATTATTTTTCCTCTTCTTTTGGAGTCTTTATCGCCGAGCACCCATAATATTAAAAATCTGGATCCGCCACTTATTTCACTTGGTGTGAAATAGAAGAGACATGATGTTTTATTTTCTCTGCGGATGATGTAATGTAATGACATTAGATTTCTCCCTTTTTTTGGTGCGTTTTGGAATCAAAGTTTAATATTTTGTTTCATATCTTGCCCTTAGAAAATCTCTTTCATGTTCGATGGTCCATGACACAGTATAGTTATTAATTGTGACGTACAAGTTGCAATATTGGGTCACTTTCTATAAGAGGCGTCCATTAAATAAAATTACTTGATATTCTGTTGGTAAGAACTTTTACTTTAATTTACGTTTGAATTATGCTATAGAGTAAGTGAAAATTTTTAATTGTTTCCCTGATTGCAAAAATGTTACTCCCTTCATTTCCTTTTACTAGTTCCTTGTACTAAAATGACTTTTCTTTTCTACTTATTCATTTTAGCATATTATATAAAGAATAATTTAAAGTAAATATTTTTAAGGGGTATATAAACCTTTTAGAAAACTAATATATGAAGCGAAGTAGATTAACTAATTGTCTTTCATCATATATACCAACAAAGAAAGATATATAATTAGTAGCCACTGGATATGAAGAATGGGCATGATCACTAGCAACAAAATGTTGACAAGCTGAATTAATTCCTTTTTTTTTTGCTTCTTCTGTCAAGTGTGAGTTTTAACTACCTGATCTATTTTCATAATCTTTTTTTTTCCAGTGTATACGGGTAAAACCGAGGGTAACATATATCCCAATTTCCCGGTGGGTTGAAAGAAGCGAAGACATGACTGCATGGGATCATAATCGAAGCCAGGGACATCTCGTACCGGGGGCGAACGGAGTGCTCACCACTGGGCATGGCAAGACAATACTCCCCGGACCGAGGGCGAGCTCCTGAACCTCGGAAAGCACTACGAACGGTTGCACATTAACAGAAAGCCGTGATATCCACGCCCGACTGGACATCCTGGCGCAAATCTTGCCCGACGTCTATAGCATATCAGTAATTGACGAGAAAGAAGGATTTTTTCTTTTTACCTTTTTAGAGTTGTACTAGGGATGAAACTCTCCTACTATTATAAAGGCCAAAGGGGAAGCTTTTTCATTCAAGACACATTGGAACACGCATATCAAAGCAATATAAACTTGTTTCTCTGCTTTATAGTTATTAAGAATTCCTTGTTTTAATCATAGTTCTTCATATACATTTGGCTCCGAATCAAGGGTCCGGTCGAGGGCGGAACTATTGTTAAGTTAAATCCGAACCTGGACTTAATGTCACAACTGGTTTGATTATTTATTTTATCTTTGATTCATTTATCTAACTTTCTTGATTACTTGTGTTGAATGGATCCACGTATCCTTAAAACCGCATACAAATTTAATTGTTATCCATGTTAAGGGTAAACACTCATATTAGTGCAACTTGTTTGAAGTTATCAAACAGGTTGAAGTATTTGAATGTTTTAATATTATTATTATTATTGTTTGGCTCAAAAGTTAACAATATACTTTGTAAGCTAGAAAACAATCAAAAGTAAGAAAAGGGTAAATCGTAATCAAATATAATAAACCTAGAGATGCAAAGATGATATTATTGTTGTAGATCTAGTATTGCAAAGTGATAATATGAACTCAATATGATATGTTCATTTGAGGTAGAGATAGAGAGAGAAAGCCAGAAAATCAGAGAGTTGTATTAGATCAGACCCCCCTTCTACAATGTGAAGGTCTCCTTTATATAATAAGAGACCTTCCTCGAAAGAATCAAAAAGTTACAAAGACAGGTAACGTCTCCCTAGTGACCCTGAGTCCTAAACGATGTCGCTTTTGTCTCCGCGTCCGAGTCTTAACCGCTACGTTAGTCGGCGTACACTCACTGGGCGTACCCTCTGGCGTAGAGATGCTGACGGTCAAATTTGACCCCATACAGTTAGTCCCTCCGCTCGTTGGAGACGCATTCGGTGGGCGTCTTCGATGGGCGAAAATGCGAACCTCGGCTTAGGAGAATTTGACCTCGACCAGGGGCGGCAATATGAATGAGGTGAAATATATGACGTTGTTGAGCCACTGACGC
>NW_017673510.1:90955-95484 GCF_001879085.1 Nicotiana attenuata | reverse complement strand
ATATCGTTTATGGCCTTAGCCATGTACGTGACTTCGACTGTCGTCGAGTTACTTGCCGTCATGGTCGAGCTGGGTCGACTTATCGGCGTCGATGGCCTTAGCCATTTATATCGTTGATGGCCTTAGCCGTGTGCGCAACTTCGACTATCGTCGAGTTACTCGCTGTCATAGTCGAGCTGGGTCGACTTATCGGCGTCGATGGCCTTAGCCATTATACGGTTGATGGCCTTAGCCATGTGCGTAACTTCGACTGTCGTCGAGTTACTTGCCGTCGTAGTCGAGCTGGGTCGACTTATCGACGTCGATGGCCTTAACATTGTTTATGGCCTTAGCCATGTACGTAACTTCGACTGTCGTCGAGTTACTTGCCGTCATGGTCGAGCTGGGTCGACTTATCGGCGTCGATGGCCTTAGCCATTATACCGTTGATGGCCTTAGCCATGTGCGTAACTTCGACTGTCGTCGAGTTACTTGCCGTCGTAGTCGAGCTGGGTCGACTTATCGACGTCGATGGCTTTTGCCATGATATCATTTATGGCCTTAGCCATGTACGTGACTTCGACTGTCGTCGAGTTACTTGCCGTTATGGTCGAGCTGGGTCGACTTATCGGTGTCGATGGCCTTAGCATTGTTTATGGCCTTAGCCATGTACGTAACTTCGACTGTCGTCGAGTTACTTGCCGTCATGGTCGAGCTGGGTCGACTTATCGGCATCGATGGCCTTAGCCTTGTTTATGGCCTTAGCCATGTACGTAACTTCAACTGTCGTCGAGTTACTTGCCGTCATGGTCGAGCTGGGTCGACTTATCAGCGTCGATGGCTTTCGCCATAATATCATTTATGGCCTTAGCCATGTACGTGACTTCGACTGTCGTCGAGTTATTTGCCGCTGGGTCGACTTATCCGTTGATGGCCTTAGCCATGTGCGTAACTTCGACTGTCGTCGAGTTATTTGCCGTCATGGTCGAGCTGGGTCGACTTATCGGCGTCGATGGCTTTCGCCATAATATCATTTATGGCCTTAGCCTTTTACACGTCGAGATGGCCGTAGCCGTTCATACATTGGAGATGGCCGTAGCCATTCATACATTGGAGATGGCCGTAGCCGTTCATACATTGGAGATCACGCTAGTCCAGTCCCTTTGTCATGCCAGTCGGGAGGACGTCTGGAGTGGCTGGTATGATAAACTTGTTTCTCAAATATCTCCAGGTGTCCTCTCTGTCGCCTCGTTAAAAACCTCCCCGAGAAAACCCAATTGGGACAAAACCCGGGTAAGGGAAAAAGAGTGCGACTCGGGAGACGCCTTTCAGAAATGGAAATACTTGAGGTGGGCGACGTTCCAATTGTTTTGGAGCGTTTTTCCTTCCATTGTTTCTAATTGAAATGCTCCTTTACTTGCTGCCGCTATGATTTTGTAGGGTCCGTCCCAGTTGTTGCCCAGCTTTCCTTCGGTTGGGTCTTTTGATGCCAATGTTTTGGCTTTGAGGACGTAGTCCCCCACTTTGAGTGGTCTTATTTTGGTTCTCTTGTTGTAGTATCTTTCGACTTGTTGTTTCTGAGCCATCATTCTTATGTGGGCCATTTCTCTTCTTTCCTCGGCCTCATCGAGGTCTTGAAGTCTGTTTACGTCGTTCTCTGCTCCGCTGGTATGTGAATACCTTAAGCTTGGTTTGCCGACTTCGACCGGTATGACCGCGTCGGTTCCGTAGACCAGTGAGTACGGCGTCTCTCCTGTGGAGGATTTGGGCGTGGTTCGGTATGCCCATAACACTTCCGATAGTAGCTCGGGCCATAGCCCTTTGGCTTCCTCGAGTTTCTTCTTCAGTATGTTCAGTATTGTTTTATTGGAAGACTCTGCTTGGCCGTTGGCAGCGGGGTGATATGGCGTGGATAGTATCCGCTTGATACGCCATTTGTCGAAGAATTCTGTTCTCTTTTGGCCGATGAATTGTCATCCGTTGTCGCAGCTGATTTCCTTGGGGATGCCAAAACGGCAGATGATATTCTTCCATATGAAGGCGATGACTTCTTGTTCGCGTATTTGGGCGTACGCTCCTGCTTCCACCCACTTGGAAAAATAGTCAGTTAAAACTAATAGAAATCGTACCTTTCCTCGTCCCGTTGGTAGGGGACCGACTATGTCCATTCCCCATTTGATGAAGGGCCATGGGGAAGTGACTGAGTG
The DNA here is from genome assembly GCF_001879085.1 of Nicotiana attenuata. Lineage (NCBI taxonomy): Eukaryota > Viridiplantae > Streptophyta > Magnoliopsida > Solanales > Solanaceae > Nicotiana > Nicotiana attenuata. The sequence continues at coordinate 93,298 of NW_017673510.1, read as the reverse complement.
AAGTGGTTCTCCTGGTTGGTGTATCATGGGGGCATACTTTTGGCATTGTTCGCATCGGCAAACATACTCCGCTGCGTCTTTCTTCATAGTGGGCCAATAATAGCCAGCTCGTATTATGCAGCGCACGAGGGCGCGGTTACCTGTATGGGCGCCGCAATGACCTTCGTGTACCTCTTCGAGCACTGGTCGCGTTTGTTGCGGCCCTAGACACTTGGCTAGGGGTCCGCCAAACGTCCTTTTGTAGAGCTCGTGGTTTATCAGGCAATACCGGGCGGCCTGTACGCAGAGCTTCTTGGCTTCTTTTTTGTCGAGTGGGACTGTTCCATCCTGCAGATAGGATACAAATTGGTTGCGCCAGTCCCAAGTCAAATTTAAAGAGAGTACCTCAGTGTGATCAATGGCTGAATGGAGGAGGGTGACCATGCTTTCTTTGTTGAAGTTTTTAGTGGCTGCGGCCAGCTTTGCTAGGCCGTCCGCTTCAATGTTCCGTGCTCTCGGAACTTGTTCGAAGCGGCACTCGTCGAAATCGGTTATTAACCTGTGAATTTCTGATTGGTATTTTTGTAACCTCTGCTCCTTGATTTGGTAAGTCCCGGTGACCTGGTTCACCACGAGTTGAGAGTCGCAATGGAGAACGAGTCGTCGAGCTCCATACTTGATGGCTAGTTTCAAACTTGCAATAACAGCCTCGTACTCGGCTTCGTTGTTAGTCATCTCGGGGCATCGTATGGACTGGCGAATTGTTTCGCCCGTGGGGACCTCGAGAACGAGTCCCAGTCCCGATCCCGAGGCGTTAGCGGCGCCATCAGTGTAAAGAGTCCATAGGTCGGCGTTGGAGGGGGCACGACGTGCCTCTAGTTCCGTCTCTGGTAGTATCTCTGCGCTGAAATCGGCTATGAAGTCGGCAAGTACTTGCGACTTGATGGCGTTTCTTGGATGATATGAGATATCATGCTCATTGAGCTCTATATCCCATCTGGCGAGTCTGCCTGATAACTCAGGCTTGTGTAGGATACTTCTCAAGGGGAAGGTTGTCACTACTTTTATGGGGTGGCATTGGAAATAGGGTCGGAGCTTCCGTGAAGCTACGACCAATGCCAAAGCTAATTTTTCAAGGTGTGGATACCGTGTTTCGGCGTCCACTAAGGTTTGGCTAATATAGTAAATAGGAGATTGCGTACCTTCGTTTTCACGAACTAGGACTGCGCTGACGGCGACCTTGGATACGGCCAAGTATACCAGCAGGGGCTCGCCTGGATTTGCTTTGGCCAGCAGTGGCGGCGAAGATAGGTACGCTTTCAATTTTCTTAAGGCCTCGACGCATTCCTCATTCCACTGTAACCCATTGTCCTTTCTTATCACATTGAAAAACTTGTGGCATCTGTCGGAGGATCGTGAGATGAACCTAGACAAGGCGGCTATTCGCCCCGTCAGCTTTTGCACCTGCTTTTTGCTGTTCAGTATCTCGGGAATTGCGTCTATCGCCTTGATCTGATCTGGATTGACTTCGATACCTCATTGTGATACGAGAAACCCTAAGAATTTTCCTGAGGCCACGCCGAAGGCGCATTTCTCGGGGTTCAGTTTCATCTCGTACCTTCTCAATATCTCGAAGGCTTCTTTCAGATGGTCGATGTGGTCCTCTTTTCTTGTCGACTTTACCAGCATGTCGTCGATATAGACTTCCATAGTCTTACCGAGCTGCTCTTTGAACATTTTGGTGACCAGTCTCTGGTACGTAGCCCCTGCATTTTTGAGCCCGAAGGGCATTACCTTGTAGCAGTAAGTCCCTTGGTGGGTGATAAAAGTTGTCTTCTCTTGGTCCTCCTCGGCCATCATGATTTGATTGTAGCCGGAGTAGGCGTCTAGGAAGCTCAATAGTTCGTGTCCTGCAGTGGCGTCGATCAGTTGGTCGATGTGGGGTAGTGGGAATGAATCCTTTGGGCATGCTTTGTTCAGATCAGTGAAATCCACACACATTCTCCACTTCCCGTTTTTCTTTTTGACCATGACGATATTGGCGGCCCACTTGGGGTACTTTGATTCTTTGATGGAGCCGTTGGCCAGTAACTTGTCTACTTCCTCACTGACTGCTTCATTGATAGCGGCGTTGAATTTTCTCCTCATCTGTCGCATGGGCGGATGTAGTGGATCGACATTCAGCTTGTGGGTGGCGATGTCTCGCGGGATTCCCGGCATATCTGAATGGGAAAAGGCGAAAAAATCTGCATGGTTAGTTAAGAATTCACGATACTTACTTGGGTTGGCGAGACCGTGCCCGATATAGGCTTTCTTCGTAAGATTGGTTTCGTCCAATTGAACTGGGTTGAGATCTTCGACCGT
>NW_017673510.1:9847-90718 GCF_001879085.1 Nicotiana attenuata | reverse complement strand
AGGCCGCCCAGGCGGATGCAGATGCGTTAACGCGGGGTCCGGCCCGTGTGGGGATGACGGCAGGTAGATCCAACCGCCGAATTCTGATCCTAGGAGGGTATAACCTGTTGCAACACAGCGAGCAGGCTGCAGCGGATATGACCCTGCTATGTGCGGCCGCTGAGTGCGAAATGTTAAAAGGGGTTAGCGACGGGGAACTATCCCGGAGGGTTGCCGGCGCGGCCTTACAGGTATTTTTCTATTTTCTTCATGTACCGTAAAGTAAATTTTGATGCATACTGACTTGCCTTTCCTCCTTTTCCTCTTCTTTAGACTCTCATCTTGGAGATAGAGAGGGGGCGGCGAGCGCAAAGGAAGGCAGCCACCTTTAACAAGGTGGTAAAGAAATATCGGCGGTGCCGCGTCAAGCATCAGGCGCTGGCGGACTTACTCAAGCAAGACCCGGAATTTCGGGTTTTCCGTGAGGGTTTGGAGCAGTCTGAGGCCCAGCTGAAACGGAGGGTGGCCGATCTGGAGCACATCGACGAGCAGCTGATGACCGCCCTGGCTCGGAACGTTGAGCTGGAGACTCTTCTCCAGTCTAAGAAAGAAGAGTTGGAGGTTGGCCGTGGGGTAGCGGCGGAAGCTGTTGATTTGCGGATCAAGGTTGCCGCTATGACCACCAAACTCGATGCCAAGGCGGCTGAGATTGAAGTCCTTAAGCGGACTGTTGCACCAAGGCCCGATGAGGATGCGCATCGTGAGGCGCATGATATGTGGGTGTATGCCGAGGCCAGATTGGTCGTACTCGAGGAGTTCTTAGCTGCGGGTCGAGCTACTGAGGCGGAGGTTTAGGAGAAACGGCGCATAGCCCATGTCGCCCGTGAAACTTGTGGGTATAGTTCTGATTCCCCAGACCAGGCGGGTTATAACTCCGAAGACGTCAACCGTCTAGAATCCGGCTCTTGGATCTCTGTGGCCTATCAGGCCGAGGACGGCGGTGGACGAGATGGCGGTCCGACGGGGGGTGGTGAACAGAATGGCGAAGCCTCTTAGGACTTGTATTCATATTGTTTTGCTGTATTTGGAGACGTAAATGGGTCCTTTTGTAAATGTATTTTTGGATGATAATGGAAGTTATACTTTTGCTGTTATTCTTTTCTTTTGGTACCTTTTATTTTCGGCCTTGATATTGTTGATGGCCTTAGCCGTGTGCGCAACTTCGACTATCGTCGAGTTACTCGCTGTCATAGTCGAGCTGGGTCGACTTATCGGCGTCGATGGCCTTAGCCATTATACCGTTGATGGCCTTAGCCATGTGCGTAACTTTGACTGTCGTCGAGTTACTTGCCGTCGTAGTCGAGCTGGGTCGACTTATCGACGTCGATGGCCTTAATATTGTTTATGGCCTTAGCCATGTACGTAACTTTGACTGTCGTCGAGTCACTTGCCGTCATGGTCGAGCTGGGTCGACTTATTGGCGTCGATGGCTTTCGCCCTGATATCATTTATGGCCTTAGCCATGTACGTGACTTCGACTGTCGTCGAGTTACTTGCCGTCATGGTCGAGCTGGTTCGACTTATCGGTGTCGATGGCCTTATCCATTTATATCGTTGATGGCCTTATCCATGTGCATAACTTCGATTGTCGTCGAGTTGCTGGCCGTCATAGTCGAGCTGGGTCGACTTATTCGGCGTCGATGGCCTTAGCCATTATATCGTTGATGGCCTTAGCCATGTGTTGTTGGAGATGGCCGTAGCCTTTTACACGTGGAGATGGCCGTAGCCGTTTACACATTGGAGATGGCCGTAGCCGTTCATACATTGGAGATGGTCGTAGCCGTTCATACATTGGAGATGGCCGTAGCCGTTTACACATTGGAGATGGTCGTAGCCGTTCATACATTGGAGATGGCCGTAGCCATTCATACATTGGAGATGGCCGTAGCCGTTTACACATTGGAGATGGCCGTAGTCGTTCATACATTGGAGATTCTGCTAGTCCAGTCCCTTTGTCATGCCAGTCGGAAGAACGTCTGGAGTGGCTGGTATGATAAACTTGTTTCTCAAATATCTCCAGGTGTCCCCTCTGTCGCCTCGTTAAAAACCTCCCCGAGAAAACCCAATTGGGATAAAACCCGGGTAAGGGAAAAAGAGTGCGACTCAGGAGACGCCTTTCAGAAATGGAAATACTTGAGGTGGGCGACGTTCCAATTGTTTTGGAGCGTTTTTCCTTCCATTGTTTCTAATTGAAATGCTCCTTTACTTGCTGCCGCTGTGATTTTGTAGGGTCCGTCCCAGTTGTTGCCCAGTTTTCCTTCGGTTGGGTCTTTTGATGCCAATATTTTGGCTTTGAGGACGTAGTCCCCCACTTTGAGTGGTCTTATTTTGGCTCTCTTGTTGTAGTATCTTTCGACTTGTTGTTTCTGAGCCACCATTCTTATGTGGGCCATTTCTCTTCTTTCCTCGGCCTCATCGAGGTCTTGAAGTCTGTTTACGTCGTTCTCTGCTCCGCTGGTATGTGAATACCTTAAGCTTGGTTCGCCGACTTCAACCGGTATGACCGCGTCGGTTCCGTAGACCAGAGGCGTTTCCCCTGTGGAGGATTTGGGCGTGGTTCGGTGTGCCCATAACACTTCCGGTAGTAGCTCGGGCCATAGCCCTTTGGCTTCCTCGAGTTTCTTCTTTAGTATGTTCAATATTGTTTTATTGGAAGACTTTGCTTGGCCGTTGGCGGCAGGGTGATATGGCGTGGATAGTATCCGCTTGATACGCCATTTGTCGAAGAATTCTATTGTCTTCTGGCGGATGAATTGTCGTCCGTTGTCGCAGTTGATTTCCTTGGGGATGCCAAAACGGCAGATGATATTCTTCCATATGAAGGCGATGACTTCTTGTTCGCGTATTTGGGCGTACGCTCCTGCTTCCACCCACTTGGAAAAGTAGTCAGTTAAAACTAATAGAAATCGTACCTTTCCTCGTCCCGCTGGTAGGGGACCAACTATGTCCATTCCTAATTTGATGAAGGGCCATGGGGAAGTGACCGAGTGAAGTGTTTCTCCTGGTTGGTGTATCATGGGGGCATACTTCTGGCATTGTTCGCATCGGCGAACATACTCCGCTGCGTCTTTCTTCATAGTGGGCCAATAATAGCCAGCTCGTATTATGCAGCGCACGAGGGCGCGGTTACCTGTATGGGCGCCGCAATGACCTTCGTGTACCTCTTCGAGCATTGGTCGAGTTTGTTGCGGCCCTAGACACTTGGCTAGGGGTCCGCCAAACGTCCTTTTGTTGAGCTCGTGGTTTATCAGGCAATACCGGGCGGCCTGTACGCGGAGCTTCTTGGCTTCTTTTTTGTCGAGTGGGACTGTTCCATCCTGCAGATAGGATACAAATTGGTTGTGCCAGTCCCAAGTCAAATTTAAAGAGAGTACCTCAGTGTGGTCAATGGCTGAATGGAGGAGGGTGACCACGCTTTCTTTGTTGAAGTTTTTAGTGGCTGCGGCCAGTTTCGCTAGGCTGTCTGCTTCAACGTTCCGTGCTCTCGGAACTTGTTCGAAGCGGCAGTCGTCGAACTTGGTTATTAACCTGTGAATTTCTGACTGCTATTTTTGTAACCTCTGCTCCTTGATTTGGTAAGTCCCGGTGACCTGGTTCACCACGAGTTGAGAGTCGTAATGGAGAACGAGTCGTCGAGCTCCATACTTGATGGCTAGTTTCAAACCTGCAATAACAGCCTTGTACTCGGCTTTGTTGTTAGTCATCTCGGGGCATCGTATGGACTGGCGAATTGTTTCGCCCGTGGGGACCTCGAGAACGAGTCCCAGTCTCGATACCGAGGCGTTAGCGGCGCCATCAGTGTAAAGAGTCCATAGGTCGGCGTTGGAGGGGGCACGGCGTGCCTCTAGTTCCGCCTTTGGTAGTATCTCTGCGCTGAAATCGGCTATGAAGTCGGCAAGTACTTGCGACTTGATGGCGTTTCTTGGATGATATGAGATATCGTGCTCACTGAGCTCTATGGCCCATTTGGCTAGTCTGCCTGATAACTCAGGCTTGTGTAGGATACTTCTCAAGGGGAAGGTTGTCACTACTTTTATGGGGTGGCATTGGAAATAGGGACGGAGCTTCCGTGAAGCTACGACCAATGCCAAAGCTAATTTTTTAAGGTGTGGATACTGTGTTTCGGTGTCCACTAAGGTTTTGCTAATATAGTAAATAGGAGATTGCGTACCTTCGTTTTCACGAACTAGGACTGCGCTGACGGCGACCCTGGATACGACCAAGTATACCAGTAGGGGCTCGCCTGGATTTGCTTTGGCCAGCAGTGGCGGCGAAGATAGGTACGCTTTCAATTTTCTTAAGGCCTCGACGCATTCCTCATTCCACTGTAACCCATTGTCCTTTCTCAGCACATTGAAAAACTTATGGCATCTGTCAGAGGATCGTGAGATGAACCTAGACAAGGCGGCTATTCGCCCCGTCAGCTTTTGCACCTGCTTTTTGCTGTTCAGTATCTCGGGAATTGCGTCTATCGCCTTGATCTGATCTGGATTGACTTCGATACTTCGTTGTGATACGAGAAACCCTAAGAATTTTCCTGAGGCCACGCCGAAGGCGCATTTCTCGGGGTTCAGTTTCATCCCGTACCTTCTCAATATCTCGAAGGCTTCTTTCAGATGGTCGATGTGGTCCTCTTTTCTTGTCGACTTTACCAGCATGTCGTCGATATAGACTTCCATAGTCTTACTGAGCTGNCCAGCATGTCGTCGATACTGACTTCCATAGCTTTACCGAGCTGCTCTTTGAACATTTTGGTGACCAGTCTCTGGTACATAGCCCCTGCATTTTTGAGCCCGAAGGGCATTACCTTGTAGCAGTAAGTCCCTTGGTGGGTGATGAAAGTTGTCTTCTCTTGGTCCTCCTAGGCCATCATGATTTGATTGTAGCCGGAGTAGGCGTCTAGGAAGCTCAGTAGTTCGTGTCCTGCAGTGGCGTCGATCAGTTGGTCGATGTGGGGTAATGGGAATGAATCCTTTGGGCATGCTTTGTTCAGATCAGTGAAATCCACACATTCTCCACTTCCCGTTTTTCTTTTTGACCATGACGACATTGGCGACCCACTGGGGGTATTTTGATTCTCTGATGGAGCCGTTGGCAAGTAACTTGTCTACTTCCGCGCTGACCGCTTCGTTGATAGCGGCGTTGAATTTTCTCCTCATCTATCGAACGGGCGGATGTAGTGGATCGACATTCAGCTTGTGGGTAGCGATGTCGGGATTCCCGGCATATCTGAATGTGAAAAGGCGAACAAATCTGCATGGTTAGTTAAGAAGTCACGATACTTACTTGGGTTGGCGAGACCGTGCCCGATATAGGCTTTCTTCGTAAGATTGGTTTTGTTTAATTGAACTGGGTTGAGATCTTCGACCGTCGCTTTACAGGCCTCCACATCGTCGGGGTCTTTGATGGCGTCCGTTGTCGGGTTGACCTTAGTCCCCGACATGGCTAATTGCTATGCCTCCGCGCTCGCCCCCTTTAGCTGTTGGGTGTGGGCGCAGTCTTGGGCTATTTTGTAGCACTCTTGTGCGGTGCGTGGCTCGTCTCGAATACTGAATATTCCCCATGGGGTAGGGAATTTGATCACTTGGTAAAGGCTTGAAGGGACCGCTCGCATGGTGTGAATCCACGGGCGTCCTATGATGACGTTGTACGCCGTTTCTTGGTTCATTACGTGGAAAGTTGTTTCCAGCGTGACTCCTCCTGCTAAGACGGGTAGTGCTATTTCTCCGGACGTCCGTTCCACTGCATTGTTAAAACCGGTTAGTGTTATGTAGCGCGGTATTACCCTATCCTCGAGTCCCATTTGTACGAGGACCCTTGGGTGGATAATACAGGCGCCACTTCCGTCATCGATCATGATTCTTTTGACATCTGTATCAGCGATACGTAAAGTGATAACTAAAGCATCATAATGAGGGAAAGATAAACCGTCGGCATCAGACTTATCGAAGGTGATACTATCTTCGAAGTCGTCATACCGTTCATGGGCGATGGTCCGCTTTAGTTTGTGCGTGGTGGTGAACTTGACGTGATTGATCGCCACGTTGCCGCCTCCTCCGACGATCATGTTTATCGTGCGTGCTGGGGAGGGCAGCTTTGGCGGCCCATGGGGTTGTTCCCGTCCGCGTGCAAAGTTGATTTTCCCTTTGTCATTGAGTAATTCCCTCAGGTATCCCTGGTTCAGCATCCTGGCCACCTCTTGCCGTAGGCCTATGCAGTCTTCGGTCTTGTGCCCCCGTTCCTAATGGAACTCACATAGGACGTTTGATTTCCTTGTGGCGGGGTCTGATTTCATTTTTTGCGGCCACTGCACTTTAGTGCCCTGCTTCTCCAGTACGTACACTATTTCTGAAGGAGACACACAAAAGTTATGGGCGGATAATAAAGGAGGCGTACCTTTTTCATTTCGGAGTGGGGCGACATGTCGCTGTAGCGCGTCTGTATGCCTTGGTGGCGAATGGGAGGATCTGGTGTATGGCTGATGTCGATCTCTGTTGGAGCGAGGGAGTTGTTCTCGTCGTCCTTCGTTCCGTCGATCTCTCCTCGTTTCTGGATGTATCACTGTTAGCCGTTGGGTCGGCCCGTTAAGATCATCCTCGTCCGCTCGTACCTCAGCGCAATAGGCGTTGTGGATTTCCTCCCATGTGGTAGGGGGATATTTCATGAGGCGGCTCAGCAACTTCTTGGTTGCCCTTGAACCATCCCTGCTTAGCCCGTTCTGGAAAGCGGCGACTACCATACCTTCCGATATGTTTGGTAGACTCATCCTTACTCTGTTAAACCTTGCTAGGAAGTCCCTGAGTCCCTCTCCTGTAGTTTGCCTGATGGCGAAGATGTCGTTGACCCTGGCCTCCGCTTTCTTCGCGCCTGCATGGGCTATGACGAACTTATCCGCCATTTCCTCGAACATTGATATTGCCTTAGCTGGTAGCTGAGAGTACAATGTTAAAGCCCCTCCTGTCAACATCTTGCCAAACTTCTTCAGCAGTACCGACGGTACCTGTTCCTTTGATAGGTCGTTGCCCTTCACAGCGGTGACGTAGTGGATCAGATGATCCTCGGGATCAGTGGTTCCGTCATATACCCTCAAGTAGGGTGGCATCTTGAAGGTTTTTAGGGTGGAGTGAGGGGCAGCTTCTTCAGTGTATGGTTGTTCAACGAACCTTCCCACGTCGCGTTTTGGTAGCAACTTGGGGGCACCGGGGATCTTGTCGACCCTCTCCCGATGTTCCTTCATCTGATCGCGGAGCGCCTTGTTTTCATTTTCCATTTCTTCCATCTTCTTTAGGATGGCTGTTAGCGTGCCATCGTTGGTTTGTGTCTCGACGGGTTCGTTATTTGCTAGTGCAACTTCCGGTTCGCCCATGGCAGCAGTGGTATCTACCGTTGGTGTACACCTGATGTTACTTTGTGGTGACCTCTCATCCAAGCTACTCAGAGTGCTTGTTAGCCATCTTTCCAGTAGCTTCTTGACCGCTGAGGGTGCTTCCGTAGCCGCAGATGTGGAAGCTCCCTTTTCGTGCAAGATCGTCAGATCTTCGGATGGGGAAGGTGAGATCTCCGCACCCGATGTGATACTAGGGGTTGCATTCAGGATGCCATCGTCACTGGCCTCGTTGAGAGGGCCAAGGAGATTGGTAGTGACACCCAATATAGCTTTTGATCTTGGGTTATTCTCAGCCATCTTTTGTGTTTGTGTGGTTTAGATAATGGTATTTGGTTGTTCTCTAGGTGGATACTATGATTTTGATTCTCGAAATCCCCACAGACGGCGCCAAATTGTTTCGCTCAAAAGTTAACAATATACTTTGTAAGCTAGAAAACAATCAAAAGTAAGGAAAGGGTAAATCGTAATCAAATATAATAAACCTAGAGATGCAAAGATGATATTATTGTTGTAGATCTAGTATTGCAAAGTGATAATATGAACTCAATAAGATATGTTCGTTTGAGGTAGAGATAGAGAGAGAAAGCCAGAAAATGAGAGAATTGTATTAGATCTGAATCCCCCTTTTACAATGTGAAGGTCTCCTTTATATAATAAGAGACCTTCCTCGAAAGAATCAAAAAGTTACAAAGACAGGTAACGTCTCCCTAGTGAAGACACTGAGTCCTAAACGATGTCGCTTTTGTCCCCGCGTCCGAGTCGTACCCGCTACGTTAGTCGGCGTACACTCACTGGGCGTACCCTCTGGCGTAGAGATGCTGACGGTCAAATTTGACCCCATACACAATAATCAGCTAATCATATTTATCTATAGTATAGTTTATTGATGCAGTGAACATCTTAAAACTTTTTGGGTTTGAGAAATAATGGAAAAGAACATAGCGAAGTGGATATTGAGAACTCATAATATAGCCTACCATAGCTAGTTTGGGTTGGGATATATAGTTGATTGATTGAGCACATCTCAAAGATACAATAAAATGAAATGAACGTCAAACCACTATATATATTTTCTCAAATTATATAAAAGAACCACAACATAATTAATATTGCTCATATATGAATAGAACATGAATAATTCCTGAAAGTTTCATATATAATATAGTTAGCAATCCCAAGTACACCAGCAAGTTGGAGTGGTTAACTGAGGCGGGTAGATGCAGCTAGCTGTGGCACTTGCGCCGTGTTTGTTTTGACATGCTTCCCAACATGGACCATCTGCTTTGCTTCCTTGACACACCACTTTTGTCCCTTGCAACTCTTCGCTACATGTTTTTGCCTCTATACCCTTGCCCACTGCATGAACATAAGCCAACATTTTTCTATATATATGTCAATTCTATATATAAAAATACTTGTATAGTTTTCAAGATCAAAACGACTAATTGTAAAGAGAGGGAGGTAAGTAGAAGATTTCCATGATTTCATTCTCTTATAATTAATCTCATATAATAGATAGTAGTCAACAGCGGAGCCAGGATTTTAAATTTGTGAGTTCAGAAATCTAATTCTTTTAAGTTACTGCGTTCTAAATTAATAATTTATACATATTCTATAATTGTTAAAAGAAAAATATAGAGTTTGAACCAAAGCGACTATGTTCGGCCGAACCCATTCAGATCCGCCCCTAATAGTAGCACTCAATTATATATAAACCGTGCGGTCTTCAACCAAAAATCATGTATAGACATGAACTAAAAAATTAGCAAAAACATATCGCTTAAGTTCTAAACAATTTAATTAGGATTAGCAATTCTTGGTTGAATTAATTTGTACAAAGTTCATGTGAAAGTAAGCAAAAGATCAAACAAGTTAATAAAAGAAAGAGTAATATGAAGCCAAAGAGTGGCTGAAAGACTGACAAACATTTTAACGTACGAATTACTAGCTAACTGTAGTTTAGAGGGAGTGAAAGTAAATACCTGAGAGAAGGAACACAATAAAAAAGACGAGATGAAGCGATTTTGAGACGCTGGAGTTGGCCATTGTCTAATGTCTTAATTTATTTGAGTTTATGGAAAGGTGCATTTTGAATTAAGAACTCTTTCTGTTTATTTATAGGGACAAGTTCACAATGTTTTTGGTAAGTTTTTAAATTTATAATTATGATCTTGATAACAGTGAATCTTATTGTGGATTTCCTTACATCAGAGATTTTCTTGGTTTATGGTTTATAATTTATTGGAGGCCATATAATGAATCTTATAGTGGATTTGTTTACTTGAGACTTTTCTTGGTTTATGGTCTATCATTTACTGTTGGAGACCTTTTCACTGCGTAATTGTACTAATCACTAGCGCCTTATATTTGTTAGGATAAAGTATTTTGGTCCTTTAATTTGAGCTAGTTTTGACGAATTTTAACTATGAATTCAATGAAATTGTGCTTTTTTCATCATCTATGACGTCAAAATACAAAAATAGCAACCTTTAAGGATATAACTAAGTGGTCACATGTTATACAGTTAATAAAAATAGTGAAATTTGTATGCATATGAAGGTGGACGAATAAAATTGCAATTTAAAGTAATTAAAAGCTCTCTGTATTTTTTTAAAGAGCTATGTAATTACTTATTCTAAGTATAGCTTAATACAGTTTCAGATAAATAAAATGTTCTTAAAATCCAAACTACTTTGTTTTAGATTACAATAACAACAACATACTGAGTATTATCCCACAAATAGTAATTAGTTTGAGAACAATTATTAAGTAGTAGTATAATTTTTAGGTTCCACGTATTAGTCAGGGGCGGATGTAGCGTTGAACCGACGGGTGTAATTGAACTCATAACTTTCGACGTGGAGTAAAAATTCATTAAAATTGCAAAAGTAATACATATAAATCCATAACTTTAAAAATATAATAGGTTCAACGTAAAAAACCTTGAATATTAAACTCATAGGATTTAAATCCTGGATCCGCCTTTGGTACTAGTCTAATATAGGATATGGAAAACACTCCACTTTTATAGGAATGACGGATTAAAACGAAATACTTGATGTTCTTAATTTATTTGTTTACTTCTTTTCATCCATCTTTCAACGGATTAAAATAGTTCTGTAATGGCACTTTCAATATTACCATCAAACACTTTTTGAAAAAAAAAAAAAAAAATTAACATGAAACACTTTAATTGGGTTAGTGGGCTTGAGCAGTTTGATATCATACTGCAGCCCATTTGGTAAATGGTATTTGGGCTTTTTAAAGAACTCAACTAAGCATAAAAAGAAGATCCATTCCGGCTCTGTGCTAAGGAAAGTCCCCCAACTAGCTACTCCCACACCGACCAAATGCTAAAACTTACATTGCTTCATATAGCAGAAGAAGAAAGATGACTTTGTCCCTTCGGGGACATCCGATAAAATTGGAACGATACAGAGAAGATTAGCATGGCCCCTGCGCAAGGATGACACGCACAAATCGAGAAATGGTCCAAATTTTTTTTCCCAAATCAATCTCACATTTTCGGATTTGTTATTCTCCCTGCAACTTGCGATTTTGTTGGAACATACAATCTGAGGTCAGTTTCCCTCTTTTTTTTTTTTTTTTTTTTAATTTTTTTTTTATCCTTTCGTCATTGCAGAATGAAGAGGCTATGACTTGAGATACATATTACTCAAGTTTTTGGTTCAACTATCTTCATTAATTTTAACTTCAATGACTTATTTAATTATCCTATCTGCATTGGGTTTTTTCTCCCCCTATAAACTAAAAGGAAGATAAGGTTACAACAAGCAATTTCAGGTGCCAGTTTGTTCAAACTGTACATTAAGTTTGAAGAAAAGATGATGAAGAATTTTCTTCTACAATTGTCAGCTATGTATATGGATAGGTGGTCTGAGTTACCTTTTTTTTTTTTTTTTTTGTTTCACCATGTGTTTAAGATATTTCATATAGAATTTTTCTTTTCAGAAGTAAGAATTTCTTGTACAATAATCAGCTATTCATATTTATCTGTAATTTATTTCCTTTAACATCTTAAAACTTTCTGGGTGGATATTCTCCAGAAAGGGATTTAGAAACCTATACTTTCAATTTTGGGGAATCCCTTAGTTGTCTTATAAAACATGTGGTACTACTTAGTATCAGAAAGAAATGGGACTGAATAGAGGGTTCATATAGTTGACCACAACTAATTTGGGTTGGAGTATAGACATAGAGTTGATTGATTGATTAATTCTCAAGAAAAGAATTTATTTGGCACATCAGAAAGTTGTCAACAGATCCCCATTTTAGTTGGACAATCATCTTTTGCTCAAAGCATTCCTCCGTTCTAAGTTAAACTTATATATTGACATCTCGATCAAGAGTAATAAGTTGAATAGAATTGGGACTTTAAATCATCAAAAAAAGAAAAGAAGGAACCACTAGAAAGGGACCACACAATAATGGCTCATAACCGGATAACTTAACAACAATGTCTCCTGGCTGCAAAAGGATGGATCAAGAAGAGGTTCATTGATGAAACTGATTTTCCGACATTGAAATTTTTATAGCTTAATGAGTATTTTCTTTCACAAGCACTTCTTTACTATTGCCATTTTCGCAAAGCTTGTTAATTGTTATGTTTGTGACTCCCTTTTAATTTGATTTCCAATGCTGGGAATGAGACACTGAACTTATAGGGCTAGGCTTTCTCTCATGGACCTTTCTATAATATATTATGATATACGGTCGTTCTATTTATAGCACGTAATACTTAGTGTGAACCCATGTCCTTATGTGACTGCAACTATTATGATACTGCATCCCTCTCCTGTTCAAGAAGAATGAGGTTGTGAATATCAGTTGTCCTCTTTGAGACAGGTACACCAGAGCAGCTGTTGAGATAAAGAGGCCTCTCAAGTTGTCCATGACAGATGGCATTCAATGTGTGTTTGGCATGTAATACAGGGCTATAAAAGTTCTCGATGTTTTGGCTTCTGCTAGGCTGAAGGTAAATTTTAGGAATACTGCCAGTTCTTTGTTTTTTTTTTCCCTACTAAATCTCTTAACAAATCTACCCTAGAAGATGAAAACTGCGGAGGATAGAAGGTGCGCCAGTGTTTTTAGATTCTCATATGGATCAATGCTGTCCTTTGCAGGTTGCTCTCAGTAATGTCAATCTGAGGCATGGGCTTTTGATGTTGGTCCCTGAAGTAATTGAAGTTTTGGGTAGGATGGTGGACAATTTAGCAGGATCGTAGAGAGACTAGTGGATGATAAGTAAATACGGTACCACGTGTTAAAAGGTATATAGAGGGACTAAGAAAAGTTTACCTTGTCTGGAATCTCACATACCAACTTCTGATTATGTCCTCTTAAAGGGTAGAGATTAATATTCAATGGTTGTCGTAGTTTTGTGGTTTAAAAGATAATGGCATAAGTTAGATTTAAAGCAATAATCTGATAGTATTGACTTAAAGATGAAATTGAAGGCTGTTTTTTCTGTCTTCAGCTGAATCGGGCTTCGGCCATCTTCCACATTCAAACTCTTGACCTTTAATGAGGCTTAATATCAACTTGGTCAGTGAGGACTGAGGAGCTGTAGTTCACTCTAGTACTAGAATGCCAGCACTATAGTGTGTGTCGAAGGTTTCACATTTGAGCTGAAAGTCTGAGTTTATACAGAAATTACCAATTTTAGTGCTCTATTAAAATTCTCTGTTGCCGAATGCCAGAACAAGGACCCGAGTAGTTCCTTCTTTGGTGACTAGAGCTACTTGTGCTGCATGCCACCAGTTGTCGATGCTCCACTTGTTTATATGTCCATTGGAGAAAGCAGTATTCTTTGTAAGGTACACGAACAAGGCACTTTGCTACCTTAAGAAAAGCTTATCTGCAGTTTACACTAACTTCAGGATTTTTTTACTGCCTGTGCATACCTAAATTTTCTGATGCCTCTTGATGAGCTAATTTGGCTGATACGTTTAGGGGAGCCTTCAGGTCTTTAGCATGAGTAAGATGAGACTCTAGTGATTTCTCTTTGCACTATCATTTCATTCACTAGCATGTGTTAATCACTATGAAATTCAACATTTAATTTCAGAATTTGTATACCTAATGTGCTCCATTAGCTCTCTAAGATGAACGAATGCTCCTTGAATCTCAAAATTTGAAATACTTTCTATGTAAAGTCTGGCCATCATCTGGTTGTGGAAATATGATATCCTCGTTTTGGTGCAAACTGTCATTGGTTAATGATTGGCAGTGCTTCTACCAGTTTGACAAAAAGTCTCCGGAGAACCTGTTGGTATATGAGTTTTGCAAGAGGTGGTTGAAATTTCGAGATAGTGATGATTTTGACAATTCTAGTTGATAGGTACTTGAAAATCTTGGTTTGTTTTATGCTCATTACAACCAAAAATTGAACAGTCTCGACAAAAGACCGTAATCAGACTATTTGAAGCATATCTTTCAAATTGCAGTTTGTCTTGATTGGTCTATTAAATTTATCAGAAAGCTTAAGTTATCAGTTTTCATGTTTTTCTCCAAGTGAAAAACTTGGTAACTTCCTTCACTGGACTAGTCATGGTCATCACTTTGGTCAAGTTTGTACTGATCATATTACCAGATTATGTGTATTCGTTGTTATCATTCTCTTGTAGGCATCAGTTTCCTCTTAGTATATCTTCTTGGCAAATGGTTGTTGCACTACTTCATTTTGTTCTTTCCCAGTCATATATTTCCCATTCTCATCTCACAGTGGGAGAAAGGCAAATATAAGGTAGTGTCATTGTCTTGGAAAATCTATTAACTGAAGTTTTTTGCTTGATTCTTCTGTCATACACACACAAAAAAGATATTTGTTGACGTGTTACGTGTACACTGCAGTTCTTTCTTGTTTGGTTACAAAGACGTGCATTACTTGTAAATTGGAGCTCTAGGAGAAAAGTGAAACGTGGTATGACTTTGTTCTCTTGGATAATTGTTTTCCTATTTCAAGCATGCCCACAGTTGTGCCAAACAACATCTTAGGACATCAACTGAATTCAGCTTCCAAGTGTTTAGGTATCTCTTCTGTATATATACTAATTATAACCTTTTTCTTCATGGAGTTAAGATACAGTGTCTGCCATGGCTCCATGCTGGGCATTTAGAGAAGAAATTGCCTTTCATCTATCGCAACTGTTTCCACTTTCCACACTCCTGTCTCTACAATTAGCGTCCACAGGAAAATGTGAAGCTAATACCACTGCAGTAATTGATAAGGAAATTGATATGGTTGATGAGTTGGAAGATATGTTTATACTTTCTGGAGAAAAGGGGAACCCTTGCAGTTACGTGGTTACTACTGCTCCTATTTCTGTAGCAAACGAGTCATTGTACCTGAAGAAGACCTTGAGACGTTTTTGGAAACTGTTGCTGAATTTTGAGGTAATTCACTGCTGTTCTTTGTGGAGCTTTTCTTTATAGGATTCCTACTTCATGTGTTATTGCACCTAAGCTGTTATAGGAGAACCTAACGCAAGAAGATTGTATGCTGAAAAGTGAAAGTGATCTTCACTGAAGGACCATAAACTTGTAAGATTATACATGTTTATTTATTGACTCACATTTTTGTGCACGATTGCTAATTCTCTCTCTAAGTTCCTTCTGATCTGTGTGACTATGAACTCTCTATTTACATTTAATTTCCAGAATTGGAGTTCAGGAAATTAAATGTAAATAAAGAATTCATAGTCACACAGATTCAGAAGGAACTTAGAGGGACAATTAGCAATTGTGCAGGTTCTGGGAAAGCTAAAAAGGGTCAAGTTTTGATTCATAGGCTTTGTAATTAGATTCACATAGGTGACTGATTTGTCTTTCTGAGATCTTAGAATACTGGGCACCCTTCCTAGAAGGTGGTTTGGAATCTGGATGCTCTTAGTTTGTAAATCTTTTGATTGTTATGGTCATACTCACAGTTTATTACCCAAAAAAAAAAGAACATTTTTGTGCACAAGAAGCTGTATGACAAAAGGCTATGAAGAATCAATCAATAGCTTTAAACGGAAACGATTGGACCTTGTGTCGAGCATTGAACGCATTGAACTTCTCATTCGACGAATTTCTCAAACAAAGGTGGAAGCAGTCTTCGTTGCAGACTTTGCATTGACAAAATATCGAACAAAGTGACTTGGTACAGACTAACGTAGAGGATAAATTGCAATCAGTTTATTCATCATCAACAATCTGAAGTAAGTAATTATAAGAGTGTACAACATTAGAAGGTATGTGCGTTTCTATTAGTTCAATGGTCAGCCTCTTTTTTCAACCTTGTTTTCCTTTTGTTTTGTTTCTTTCATCTTCAGTACTCCACAAAATGAAAAGATAAAAACCACATTCTGGCCAGTTTGCATGCTGACATTATTCTAGCAAGCTTAAGTTTTCTATTAGTTTCCTCAATCCACTTTTATATGTGGAGACAGGACAGACTTTGGATAACCATATTCCTTAAATCCAGTCACATCTAGAATTATCTTGCTGGGTGCCTCTGTTGGCGGTTGCCCTGGCCCTGGGAACAAAAACCATCGTTGGAACCATTCTAGAAATTCAGGGAAAAATATTCTGTAGACGAATAATGTCTTGAACCATGGTGGTTCTGTTAGGTAGTTGTCTCCACGGCATGCACTCCTGACAATTGCTGTAGCACATTTTTGCACTGGCAGTATAGGAGTAACACTCATTTCAACCTGGTAACAATTGCAAAAAACCAGATGAATACCTGCTAGTATCTTCTTTGAGAAGACTGAGAAAATAAATATAACTGAATGACAGTCTTGAAGACATAATTAAATAAATCAAGACATAATTAAATAAACGAAACTGTTTTGTCTTTCTAATAGCTTAATAAAGGTTTGGAATTTTAGATAGGGTGGCTGCACAACTCGATGTTGCTAAGGCAATAGGTAAGTCTCTGATAAAAACTTGATATCTGATTCAGAAGAAATAACTTACGTCTCTCATTACTTGGTCCACTTCCAACTTGCCCTCTATTGTGAGAAATTTGCCTTTGGTCAACTCAGATTCAACTAGTCCAGGAGTGACTATTGTAATCCCAATTTGTGTCCCAAGTTCTACCCGCAACGTCTCATAAAAACTAATCATCGCAGCTTTACTTGCCTGTAGAAACACTGAATTATATTCAAGCTCAATGAGGCAGAAGAAGAACGTAATTCAAAGTCGTTGCCAGATAACATACATTATAGAAGCTGATTCTGGCTGCATTCAGAACACCAGCTGATGAAGCGATGGCTACGATTTTTCCCTTGGTTTCCTTCAAATAGGGGATGGCAAAATGGGTAGTATAAACTGCACCCCAGAAATTTATGTCCTGAGATTATAACATATGGCAAATTAATCTCTGGTTTTCCTTTCCAAAAATGTTCATTATACTATGAGCAAACACCGGACATGTACGCACTTCACTCGTGTTAGATGCTAATAATGAACATAAAAGGAAAAAGAATATGGATTTTACCATTGCGGGTGCAGCGTTGGTGACCTCTATAAGGTCCTCAAACATGTATAGGGGCGTCACAGCAGCATTGGTCACCAGATGATCCACTAGAGCAAAATTAGCAACAAAATCATTGACACTTAAACATAATTGACACAATTCTTTAATTTTACATCCAATATAAGATGATCATTCGCTATTAATAAATTTATTAGTTTTCTACACTTACATCTACCAAAGTTACTTATAGCTTCCTCAATTAATCGCTGGCAATCTTCAACTTTGGAAACATCAGCATGCACAGGAACAACATCTGGAGATCCAAGCCAATAAGCCATATCTGCTACTTGCTGAAGACTTCTGCGCCTTCTTGCCGCAAGCACTAGACGAGCACCTCTTTTAGCATATTCATAGGCTAAATGCTTCAATTTCCATAACAAACTCAAATTAATCAACCAAGTCTTGCATATAAAAAAGACCTACTACTCTAATGATTATAAATCTAACAAGGAATAAGTTATATATATATATATATATATATATGACAGTCTAAAGTTTTTTTTTACCTATCATTGTAATTTAACCTGTGATATAAGATTACTTAAGTTATCAATTAATGTTTATCAGAAATTTCACATTAATAACCTTATAAATGACCTCACTCACTACATGTGCAAATATTCATACACCATAGGTAACAATACAACCACTACGCATCCAAACAAGTTGAGGTCAGGTATATGAATATTCTCACTTGTGCATTTAAGCTTAACCATAGGTGTAAAGTAAAATGTTGGATGTTAAGGGATCAGTAATGTGTAAAATGTTGGGTAGAAACCTCGCCGATACCAGAAGAGGCCCCTGTGATCAGGACAACTTTACCAGCGACGTTTTCGCTAAATATAGAACGGAAGATGAAGTGAAGAAACTTGAGAAAGAGATATATAGGCATGAAGTGGATGAGTGCAGTTATGGCCATATGAGGTAAATAAGCGTTCAAGATTTTGTGAATTAAATCCAAGACAAGCTCCATTGTTTCAGAACTTTTGCATCAATCCTTCTTTCTTTTCTAGGGGGGAGAGGAGAGGAAATATCTCGTGAAGTCCAGCAGATATAATGCTTAAAAGGCCATTAACACGTGGCAGCAGAAGCACATTACCCTTGCATGCAATGAAATTGACACGTACTCTTTTTGTTCGTACTCAACTTATATTTGTTTGTTTGACAACTTAATTTCACCTTTGGTACAACCTATGTTTTTACCAATTGATATTTTACAGAGTTGGACAGGTAGTTAAAGTTCGTTTAACAAAAGCTCTTCAAATGGCTAATATGGTTATTGTTGACGCATACAAACGCCCAACCGATATTGTGAAGTTTTATAACTCTACTGTGCACAAATGCGATATGTACCTGAAATTGATATATGACTTAAAATATATATCATGGAGTGAAGTGAATAATGATTTGACCAACAATAAATAGAATTATGCATCTTGAATTGATGCAGAATACGACTCCGACTTATCAGATACTAGGGAATATGTCCGCGCGAAGCGCGGTGTTTTAATCAAATTAGAAATGTTTTTTATAAGTTTTGTCAAAACAAATAAGATAAATATTTCATGTAAAAGTTTTGGTTTAATTCTAAATATTGATGAAATCGCAATTGTGAATTATCATTATTAGAATGAGCCTACGTGAATTGTGTCTTTTATTATTATATTTTCCTTCATACATGAAAAAATATAAAAAGATTTTCAAGTAAGATTGTGACTTTTAGATATAACATATGTATACGTGGTTTTAACACACAGTAATTCTCTTAGTCCACTATTAAATATCGGTATTTGATTACTTTCTTTTATTAGAAAGAACAGAACTTTTGTTTCTTAACGTTTTCTTGTATTGAAATTAAAAAAAAAAAAAACATGAAATGAAAAGTAAAGAAACCAAACATAGAAAGAAGTGGCAACACAAGTTTGGGTTCTGCCCACTAAAATTATATTTTGTTATGTTTTTAGTTTCCTATTGTTTTTCCTTTTTTCAGTTTCTTTTTTCTTTCTTTCTTTTTCTATTTCGTAACAAAAAATTTGTTACTTCCCAGTTCCCCTCAATCTTCTGTTTTCTATTTATTCCTTCGTCAGAAAAGTAAAAATTGCACGTGGCGTCCTATTTGATTGCCCCCATTTAACCTATACCCATTTTTTTTAAAAAGTTTTAACTTGTACTCACTTTTTAAACAACTTCAGCCCCTTTCTCCTCCTCCTTCGTTTTCTTCTTCTTCTTCTTCTTTCTTCTGCTGCTGTTGGTGCTGCTATGAAACTTCAGTTCATGGGATGATTGCCATAAGTTTGTTTATCAGATTATTTAAAAACAAATTATAAATAATTACGTAAGTTAGTAGACAATAATTTGTGAATATTTTCATGTACGGGAAGTTTATGGTCACACTTAGTGATTCTTTTCATGATAATTCTGTTCTTTTCACGTTTATGTTTCCAAATTTTATGATTTAGATACTGTTGGCAATCTGATTATTTTATATTAG
Source organism: Nicotiana attenuata (assembly GCF_001879085.1). Taxonomy (NCBI): domain Eukaryota; kingdom Viridiplantae; phylum Streptophyta; class Magnoliopsida; order Solanales; family Solanaceae; genus Nicotiana; species Nicotiana attenuata. The sequence goes on along the minus strand of NW_017673510.1, from coordinate 71,257 downwards.
TCTGATTATAACAAAACTAATGAATTCAGGACAAAAAAACTTCAGCTTATTTAGTGCTGAAGTTTTTACAAATGAACTAAATAACTTCAGCATCTTCTGCTGAAGTTTTTGAAAAAGCTTATCCAGGACAAAAAAAACTTCACCTTATTTAGTGCTGAAGTTTTTATAAATGAACTAAATAACTTCAGCATCTTCTGCTGAAGTTTTTGAAAAAGCTTAATGACAAAACTAATGAATCCAGGACAAAAAACTTCAGCTTATTTAGTGCAATAACAAACAAATATTTCAGCAAATAGAGAACTAAACTTCAGCTACTATGCTTAAGTTAAGCAATTTCAAACAAAAACTTCAGCAAATAGAGAACAAAACTTCAGCTACTATGCTTAAGTTCAGCAATTACAAACAAAAACTTCAGCAAATAGAGAACAAAACTTCAGCTACTATGCTTAAGTTCAGCAATTACAAACAAAAACTTCAGCACACACTTGGTTCAGCACACTTGCTACTTCAGGCCCATCTACTAGAATGCTGAAGTTTTGCGTGATTGTCTTTGCTACTTCAGCCTCGTATGCTGAAGTTACGAGAAAAAGTGGGTACGCTTGCAATTTTTTTTGCAAAGCGGGCACAAGTTAAAATGTGACCCAAAAAGTGGGTATAGATGCAAATGCCCCATCAGAAAATTACCTTCATTGTCAATTGACCCACGTACCAACAAAATTAGGTCCATATTTTAGGTCCTTACCCGGTTTAACCCAAATTGTACATAAATTGTAAAATAGTTTTCATCGGTTAGCCCAAAGCAGTTAAAAGGTTTTTTCTTTATTTTTATCTTCATTCCCAAGGCACCCAATTCTCTCCCTACCACCTCTCTTTTCTTTCTTTCTAACCCAAAGAGATCCCATCTTCCTCTCTTACCCTAGCCTCCATTGTTCCTCCTCTCCTTACCCCCTACACAATTCTGACTCAAGCTCTTCCTACGTCGTCCAAGCCCGCCAAGTCCGATGGTGGCAAGCAGAAGAAGAATTGAAGATTTTGAAAGAAAAATGAAAACCCGCGCAAATCTGAAATCTTTAGCTCTCAAACTTGATTTGCGTTGAGAAATAATCACTAATTTTGGAAGATTTAGAAGTTTGAAATTCGGATCAACATTGTTACGACCTTGAAGTCTCGGATCTAAAAGTGGATGTATCTTGTTTGGGTATTAAATTCGGAATTGTTCCCATAAAGGTTTAATACATGCTGTTACAAATCGAAGTTGGAATAAAAAATCATAACCATATAGCAGTTTGTATCGACACTATATAATTATGTATATGAATGTATAAATACCTCTTATATAGTATTATATATGTATATACAAGTTGATATATTGTTTACAGTTAGTGTAGTGTTGGACATAATGTGTTTTCTAGTAAAAATGTTATATTACTAATGTTTATATACATTTATATAGTATTGTATACTTATTTATAATTGTGCATAAATGTGTATATTTATGTATAATATTATATAATTACATATTTTTTAGTTTATAAGGATCTAGATACAGTGTCAATGCATAAGAGGCATTCCATGGAAGTTTGACACTTTCTTGTCTTCTTTTTCCATTTTGTTTATGTGCAATATGAAAAAAAAAATTATATGTGCTAGTGGGATTCTACCATTCTTTTACCAAGTTTTGATTTTTCTTTTATCTTGTTGGATTGCTTTAGCAATTGCACATAAAATTTCACTTCTAATTTAAAATTTGTGTCACGATCCAATTTCCACTATAGGCGGCTGGTGCCGAACATCGCCGTTAAGCAAGCCAACAATGATCTACCCATTTAATTGTACATTTTATTATTTTTAAAGTAACTGATTTTTAGTTAATGAGGTAACTATTTATAGGAATTTATAGTAAAATCAAACATCAAATAAAGAATAGAGTAAAGTAGTGGATTTAATATCCAAAACGATAAAATATCTACCAGAATACTCCCAAAATCTGGTGTCACAAGTGCATGAGCAAACTAGCAGAATATACAAAACCTCCTACTCTACTATCTGGAATAAGATAGACAGAAAATAAAATACAGTAATGAGAGAGTCCGGGTGCTGCGGAACAACATAGAGAGCAGCTCACCACTAGGCCTCTGGGTAACGGAGGTACGCGCCCGCAGGACCGCCAGATGCACCTTTTGCATGATTAGTGCAGAAGTGTAGCGTGAGTACATAAACAACATGTACCCAGTAAGTATCTAGTCTAACCTCAAAGAAAGTAGTGATGAGGGATCGACACCGACACTTACTAGTGGGCAAAATACATAATGTGGTAAGATTATATAATAGGCATGAAAATCAACATCAGAAATGGAAATAATTAAATGACCATTTATCAGGCAACAATTTAAAAGTCCCCAAATATCACAAATATTCTCAACAAGTAAGGGCTTAACATGTACTATAAACTCCCAAGTCATGATAGACATATCAAGTGAAATCGGACTTCGAGTGACAATACGCATGAGTTATGCCGAGGTCGTACGACCCGATCCATAATATTTGTGTGTGTGTATATATATATATATATATATATATGCTGAGGCGTTCGGCCCGATCCACAAGAATAGGAAAACTTTTCGGATTTCGAATTTCACATTTACAACTTCGGGGTAAACCCTTGAAACGATATAATTTCCGTCAATAATTAAACATTTCTGCCAACTCTCTAAGTAATGAAGCTCAATTAAGCATAATCTTCAACCAAGTTTCACTTACTAATACAAGTAATTAATCTAACAAGTTGAGTTCAAATAGTGCAAGTAATGGCATAATAAGGGTCTATGTCTATCCGGACATAACATTATAGCTACGCACGGACTCTCGTCACCTTGTGCGTACGTAACACCCACAATTAGTAGCACATAGAAATTTAAACACATATGGGGTAAATTCCCTCTTACAAGATTAGGCAAGAGACTTACCTTGTTCCCAAGTACACTTTCGGTCCACCAATCACTCTAAATCCTCAAGTCGGTGCCGAACAATTCGAAACTAGACAAATATTGCATAAATAATCAATATATACTCAAAAGTTCATAATTTAACTATTAGAGTAATTACCCAACCCAAATTTGAAGATTCTTAAAAATTTACCCCGGGCCCACGTTCCCGGATTCCGGAATTCTCGAAGATAAATGTCACCCATAACCTCACAAACCTAAATATATAATTTCTACTCAATTCTATAATCATTTTCGTGGTCTAATCCCATTATTATAAAAATCTAGGTTTTCCACTAAGCCTATAATTTCCATAATTTTTATCTTAAAATCTACCCGTAATGCATGATTTAAACTCATATTGTATAGAAATTACATACCTCACAGTGGGCGAAAATACCGCCTCAAAGATCTCTAAATTCGACCAACAAGTGAGAGAAATGAAAAAAATGAGCCTAAGTCTCGGATTAAAAGTCCTCACTGCCAAGCGATTTCCGCTTCTGCAGACCTAGGGTCGCACCTGTGACGCCGAACACAGGTGCGGTTATCATTAAGGTTGGGCAATTCCGCATCTGGGCAGAATCATGCGCACAAGCGCCTGTGGAGGGACCTCCGCTCCTGCGACCCAAAGCCTTCCTGGCCTCGTCCGCATCTGCGACCACTTTCCTCGCAATTACGAGCTCACAAATGCGAAAAAACCCTCGCATCTGCGATCACTGCCCAGCCCACTCCAGGCCACTTCTGCAACCACTGGGCCACTTCTGCGAGCTCGTACCTGCGGCCATTTCCACGCAGGTGAGATTGCACGAGATCTGAAGCCACCAGCAGTCCCCCGTGATAAAAACCAAGTCTGATTCCAATCCAATTCGCGCCCCCTCCCCCCGGGACCCCATCCAATGCCACTAACGCATCCCACTACATAATACAGACTTGATCGCGTGATCGAAACACCAAAATAACATCAAAACTCCCGAACGCCCAAAATGTATGAATTAAACATGAAACTCAAAAACATCTTAAAACACTTTCGTGCGTCCGATTTTTGTCAAATCAACTCGGAACGACGCCAGATTTTGCGTGCAAGTCATAAATCACCATATGAAACTATTCCTAGACTCGAAATCCCAAACTAAACTCGATAACACCAAAGTCTACTCCAAACCAAACTTAAAGAACTTGAAAAACCTACAATGCACAAACTTTCAATATTAAGCGCCGAAAAGCTCCAGGGTCATCCGAGACCCGATCCGATTACACGCCCAACTCCAAAAATATCATATGAACTTATTAGAACCGTCAAGTCCCGGTTACGAGGTTGCTTACCCAAAACATTGACTCAAGTCAAACTTAACCAATGATAAGCCACTAGTAAGGAACTAAGTATTTCGATTTCAACCCGAACCCTTCTTAACCTAAACCAACCATCCCTGCAGGTCATAAAACAGTAAAAAGAACATACAAGAAGTCATAATTAGGGGAACGGGATCTAGAAAGCAAAATGACTGGTCGGGTCGCTACATTGTCCACCTTTTAAACAAATGTTCGTCCTCGAATGGGTCTAGAATCATACCTGGAGTTATGAATAGGTGTGGATATTTGCTCCGCATGTCCTCCTCTGTCTCCCAAGTCGCCTCCTCGACTAGTTGATCCCTCCAATAGACCCTTACCGCGGAAATCTTCTTGGACCTCAATTGGCCAATATGCCTGTCAACAATAGCAACTGGCTACTCCTCGTAACCCAACCTCTCATCTAGCTAAATCGTGCTATAATCTAACACATGCGACCTGTCGGCATGGTACCTCTGGAGCATAGACACGTGGAAGACCCGAGGAACGCCTGATAGACTTGGAGGCAAAGCAAGCTCATAAGCAACCTCCCCAACTCGTCTCAATACCTCAAATGGGCCAATAAGCCTTGGGCTCAACTTGCCCTTCTTCCCGAACCTCATGATTCCCTTCACCGACGAGACCTTTAAGAGAACCTTCTCGCCCACCATGAATGATAAATCACGCGCCTTCTAATCCGCGTAACTCTTGTGCTGGACTGTGCTGTGCGAAGTCACTCCTGAATCAACTTTACCTTTTCCAAGGCATCCTTCGCTAAATCGGTGCCATATAACCTAGCCTCGCCTGACTCAAACCATCCAATGGGCGAACGACATCGCCGACCATACAAAGCCTCAAATGGAGCCATCTCAGTGCTGGACTGATAACTGTTGTTATAAGCAAACTCGGCCGAAGGCAAGAATCGATCCCACTGCCTCCGAAGTCAATCACACATGCTCTGAGCATATCCTCCAGGATCTGAGCCGTCCACTCCGACTGCCCATCGGTCTGGATGAAAGACTGTGCTGAGCTCTACTCGGGTGCCCAACTCACTCTGTACTACTCTCCAAAAGTGCAAAGTGAACTGAGGGCCCCTATCTGAAACGATGGAAACGGGCACACCATGCAACCGAACAATCTCCTGAATGTAAATCTGGGCCAATCTCTCTGAAGAGTACGTAGTCACAGCCGGAATAAAGTATTCCAACTTGGTCAACCTGTCGACAATGACCCAAATGGCTTCAAACTTCCCCAGTGTCTGCAGCAACTCAACTACACAGTCCATAGTGATCTGCTCCCATTTCCACTCCGGTATAACCATCTGCTGGAGTATGCCACCTGGCCTCTAGTGCTCATACTTCACCTGCTGGAAATTTAGGCATCTCGCCACATACTCAACTATGCCTTCTTCATCTGCCACCACCAATAATGCTGCCTCAGGTCATGATACATCTTCGTAGCATCTCGATGAATAGAATACCGAGAAATGTGTGCCTCCTCTAGAATCTTCTCCCTCAATCCATCAATATTAGGAACACTTAGATGACCCTGAAGTCGTAGAACACTATTCTCACCGATTGTAGCCTCCTTGGAACCATCGTATAGTACCGTCTCCCTAAGAACCAGTAAGTGAGGATCATCGTACTGACGGACCTTGATCTGCTTAAATAATGAAGACTGAGCCACGACGTATACAATAACTCAACTAGGCTCTAAAATATGCAACTTCACAAGTCTGTTAGCCAAGGACTGAATGTCCAAAGCCAATGGCCTCTCCTATGTTGAAATGAATGTCAAACTACTCATACTCTCAGCATTTCTGCTCAAGGCATCCGCAACCACATTCGCCTTGCCCGGATGATAAAGGATGGTGATATTATAGTCCTTTAGTAACTCAAGCCACCTGCGCTGCCTCGAATTGAGCTCCCTCTGCTTGAACAAATGCTGCAAGCGGCGATGATCGGTGTAAAACTCGCAAGACACCCCATAAAGATAATGCCTCTAGATCTTGAGAGCATACACTATCGCGGCTAACTCCAAATCATGTACAGGGTAATTCTTCTCGTGGGGCTTCAGCTGACGTGAAGCATATGCAATAACTCTCCCTTCCTTCATCAAAACACAACCCAGGACAACGCGTGAAGCGTCACAATACACAGTACACATCCTTGAACCGAAAGGTAACACCAAAACCGGTATTGTAGTCAAAGCTGTCTTGAGCTTCTAAAAGCTTGCCTTGAAACCATCGGACCATCGGAACGGAGAATCCTTATGAGTCAATCTAGTCAAAGGTGCTACAATGGATAAGAATCCCTCCACAAACTGACGATAATAACCTACTAACCCCAAGAAACTCATGATCTCGACCATTGTGGTAGGACGAGGCCAACCCCGGACTGCCTCGATCTTCCTAGGATCCACCTTAATACCCTCACCTGACACAACATGTCCCAATATTGCCACAGAATCCAACTAGAACTCGCACTTGGAGAACTTAACGTAAAGCTTCAGTTCCCGCAAGGTCTGAAGCATAACTCTTAAATGCTACTCGTGCTCCTCCATACTACGCGAGTAGATCAATATGTCATCAATGAAGACAATGACAAATGAGTCAAGATATGGCATGAACACCCGATTCATCAAAACCATGAACGCCGCCGGGGTGTTGGTCAAGCCGAAGGACATCACCAAAAACTCATAGTGGCTATATCTAGTCCGGAAAGCCGTCTTCGGAACGTACGAAGCACGATCTTCAACTGATGATACCCAACTCTCAAATTGATCTTAGAGAATACCCTGGCACCCTGAAACTGGTCAAACAAATCATCAATATGCGGCAATGGGTACTTGTTCTTAATGGTAACCTTGTTCAACTAGCGGTAATTAACGCACATCCGCATACTCTCATCCTTCTTTTTCAGGAATAACACCAATCCACCCCAAGGTAACATGCTCATCCTGACGAACCTCTTTGCTAGCAACTCCTCAAGATGCTCCTTCAACTCTTTCGGAGCCATGCGGTACGGTGGAATAAAGATAGGCTAGGTACCTGGTGCCAAATCAATATTGAAATCGATATCACAATCTGGTGACATACCTGGTAAATCAGAAGGAAACACATCGGTGAACTCTTATGCCACGGGCACTGAATCAATCGTAGGAGTCTCTGCAGCAGTATCCCGAACATAAGCCAGATAAGTCAAACAACCCTTCTAGACCATATGTCGAGCCTTTATGAAAGAAATAACCTGACTAGGTGTGCTGATGAACCCCTCCACTCCAATCTAGGCAACTCTGGCATCGCCAAGGTAACGGTCTTGGCATGGCAATAAAGGATGGCATGATACGAGACAACCTGTCCATGCCTAGGGTGACCTCAAAGTCGATCATTTCGAGCAACAGAAGATCCGCTCTAGTCTCACAATCATAGAAAGTCACAATACAGGACTGATAGACCCAATCCACAATAACAGAATCGCCCATGAGCGTAGACACATAAACAGGAACAACCAAGGACTCAAAACACCCAGAAAATGAGCAAACATAGATAAAACATATGAATACGTAGATACTGGATCAAATAGTACCAAAGCATCCCTACCGCAGACATAAATAATGCCTATGATTACGACATCTGAGGCCACTGCTTCTGGTCTGGCTGAAAAGGCATAGAACCTAGCTAGAGCCTCACCTAACTGGCCTCAACCTCTAGGTCGACCCCTACCCACCTACCTTCCGCCTCTGGTAGGCCGGACGACCTGTGCAGTAGCTGGCGCAGTAATCATGAGCTGGTGGCCTTGCTGCACTGTCTTGCCCTGAAACCTAGGGCAAGATCTCTTCATGTGACCAAGCTCCGCACACTCATGGCAACCTCTTGGTGCGGAAGATGAATGACCCTAACTTTGGGCCTGGGGACCTGAATACCCGCTGGATAGCCGGTAGACGGCATGAGATCTCTGGAATGGCGCTAAAATAGGGCCACACTGGTGCAACCCGAGATAACAGTGGTGCTAAATAAGTGGGTCTGCTGGACTGATCCCTCACGAACTGACCTCTGCTCGACGCCGCTGAAACCTCCAAAATGCCGAGGCCTCTTCTCACCCGTCGTATACAATCGGCCCTGGGTGCGGATACCCTCAATTCATCAAACTATCTCCACAACCTACTTGTAGGGAGTCCCCATCTCCACCTCTCGGGGCATAGTAACCTGAATACCACAATTCAAGCCCGTAATAAACCTACACACTGTCTCTGCTTCGGTAGGGAGTATCATAAGTGCATGGCGGGACAACTAAAAGAACCTAGCCTCATAATCGGCCACAAACATCTGATCCTGCTGTAGCTGCTCGAACTGGCCGCGTAGCTCTTCCCTTTGGGAGGGTGGAATATATCTCTCCAGAAAGAGATGTGTGAACTAATCCCAAGTCAAGGGAGGTGAACCTGCTGGCCTGCTATGAAGATAGGACTGCCACCATCTACGGGCCCTGCCCTCTAACTGAAATGTGATGAAGTCCACCACATTGGACTTCAATGCCCTCATGTTATGCAGTCTGTCACTGCAACGCTCAAAAAAATCCTAGGGGTCCTCATGTCACTCGCCGCCAAAGGCTAGAGGATACAGTCTGGTCCATCTGTCCAATTATGCAGCTCGACGGTCGCATCTGATATGGGCTCTGGTGCAACTGCTGCAACTTGCTGGGCTCCACCCACAGGTAATGCACCTCGGGTCTGATATACGGCACCAGCATGCTCTGGAGCCTGAGCGATAGGGGTCTGTACTCCCCTTCCTACCTGAGATGTGGCTAGGTTAGTTAAAATAACTAGCCTGCATCATAGAATCCATGAACCAAAGCATACGGCCCATGACCTCGTGAAATCTCAGCGCGGACGTGAAAGCTGGGGCCGGCTCAACTGCAGGTACCTCAACCTGCTCCTTAATGACAAGATCCTCCACTAGATCTGCTCGTGATACGACATGAGCAACTCTAGGACGCTCTCGTCCTCTAGCACGAGCTGGAGCTCTCCTCCGGCCTTTAGCAACAGGGGGAGCAGCTTCTTCACTGCCGGGTAACTATTGTGCGCATTCTCACCATCTGTGAGAGAATAAGAGAAAGATACTTAGCACAACATCAACTGCATGATAAGAGATGAAGAAAGAGAAGTTTCTTGCACCCTATAGCCTCTCGAAATTAAGTACGAACGTCTCCGGACCGATCCGCAAGACTCTATTAGGACCGATCATGACTCGTGAAACCTATATGAATCTAGAGCTCTGATACCAAGCTATCACGACCCAATTTCCTTTATAGGCCATGACGGCGCCCAACGTCGTCATTAGGAAAGCCAATATTGATCTACCCATTTAATTGTTCATTTTATTATTTTTAAATTAATTTTTTTTAGTTAATGAGGTAGCTATTTATAGAAAATTATAGTAAAACCAAGCATCAAATAAAGAAAAGAGTAAAGTAGTGTGTTTAATACCCAAAATGATAAAATGTCTACCAGAATACTCCCAAAATCCGGTGTCACAAATGCATGAGCAAACTAGGAGAATATAAAAAACCTCATACTCTACTATCTGGAATAAGATAGACAGAAAATAAAATACAGTAAGGAGAGACTCCGGGTGCTATGGAACAACACAGAGAGAAGCTCACCACTAGGCCTCTGGGTAACGGAGGTACACGCCTGCAAGACCGCCAAATGCACCTGCCTCAGATCCTGCACAATTAGTGTAGAAGTGTAGCGTGAGTATATAAACAACATGTACCTAGTAAGTATTTAGTCTAGCCTCGAAGAAGTAGTGATGAGGGGTCGACTTCAACACTTAGGGCAAAATACATAATGTGCAAGATCATATAATAGGCAAGAAAATCAAAATCAGAAATGGAATAAGAGGCAATAATAAAATTACCATTTATCAGACAATAATTTAAAAGCCCCCAAATATCACATCATATTCTCAACAAGTAAGGGCTTTACATGAACTATAAATTTTCAAGTCATGACAGACATATCAAGTGAAATCAGATTATGAGTGACATTACGCACGAGTTATGCCGATTTCGTACGGCCTAATCCATAATATTCGTGTACATACACTACCAAGGTCGTACGGTCCGATCCATGGGTGCATCCCACATATATATATATATATATATATATATATATATATATACCGAGGCATTCGGCCTGATCCACAGGAATAGGAAAACTTTTCAAATTCAAATTTCACATTTAGAACTCCAGGTAAACCCATGAAATGATATAATTTCCGTCAATAATTAAATATTTACGCCGACTCTCTAACTAATTGTAACGAACCGGCCGGTCATTTTGAAAATTAAAGTTCCGTTCGGAAACATAAGGTCTTGAGTAGCTTCGTATTGTGTGTTACGACTTTCATGTGTGTCCGAGTTCAGTTTTCGGATGATTCGAGTCAATTTGGAAGTAGGATTCTTGTTTTAGAAACTTCAGTGGTAAGAGTTGACCGAAATTTGACTTTAGTGTAGATGACTCTGAAATGGTATTTTGATGATTTCAATAGCTTTGTATGGTGATTTTGGACTTAGGCATGCGACCAGATTTGGATTTGGAGGTCCATAGAGTAATTTGAAGCATTTCGGCGAAAGTTGGAAAGTTGAAGTTTTGGAAGGTCGAGAGGTTTGACCAAGAGTTGGATTTGGTGATATCGGGGTCGGAATGCAATTTTAAGAGTTGGATTAGCTTCGTTATGTCATTTGGAACTTGCATGCAGAATTTGGTGTCATTCCGGGTTGATTTGATATGTTTCGGTACGAGTATTGGAAGTTGGAAGATTTGGAAATTCATGAGTTCGATTTGTGGTGCGATTCATAGTTTCGACGTTGTTTTATGTGGTTTTAGTCCTCGAGTAGGTCCACGTTATGTCTTAGGACTTTTTGGTATGTTGGTTGAGGTCCCGGGGGCCTCGGGTGTGTTTCGAGGTGCGTTTTGAATGAGTTTGGGCATTTTAGCACTCTGATGCTGTTCTGGAACTTTTGGATGTGCGGGAGGCACATTTTGGAGTGCTGAGGAAAAAGAAAAGTGCTGAGGCAGAAGAAAAAGTGCTGAGGCAGAAGAAAAAGTGCTGAGGCAGAGGAAAAAGTGCGGACCACAAAGGAAAAGTGCAGACCGCATAATTCTTCTCGAGTCCGCACTTCAGGGATTCGGCAGGATCGATGGTCCGACTTCGGAAGCTGATACCTTTTGATCTATAACAAATTTGGAGATGATTCAAAAATGAAAGTTGTAGCCCTTTGTGTCTAGGTTTCACCTAATTTTTCATTTTTGGACCTAGAGAGCTCGGTTTGTGGCGATTTTTCATGGGTTTGTCAAGAAAATCATCGGGGTAAGTGATTCTAACTCAGTTTTTGCTATATTACATGAATCCATTGTTGTTTTCATCATTTAATTAGTGATTTGAGTTGGAAATTTGGGAAAAAAGTGTAAAAACTTCTTAGACTAAATTTTGGGGATTTGAAAGGCGATTTGAGTTCGGATTTGAGAAATTCTTGTATGGTTGAACTTGTTATCGAATGAGTGTTCGGACTTTTGTAATTTTAGTTGGGTTCCGAGGTGCGGGTCTGGGGATTGACTTTTGGGTTGACTTTTTAGTTTAATTAATAATCGGAGCTTTATTATCCGGAATATTTTCTTATGCGATAAGCTAGCGACTTTTTATTCTTTAAAAACTGGGAACGACAAGTTGTTCCGACAAGTCGTTCCTACTCAAGTTATTTCACTCGAGAAGTTCATTTTAGAGGAACGATCTATCTTCTTTGAGGTAAGTATCTTGCCTAACTTCGTGTGAGGGAGCTACCCCTTAGGATTTGAGTCTTCTATGCTATTTGTATCATGTAAAGTCCGTGTACGCGAGGTGACGAGTATTTGCCATGATTGAGTCCTCATTTACTAGTTTTTCACCTCTACATGTTTTAATTGGAAATAATTGCTTCATGATACACTCTTGTTGCCTATTTGACTCTATGTGACTTAACTGAAGTTGTTACTGTCATGCCCCAACCTCGGGAGGCGCGAGCGGCGCTCAATCGAGTGAACCCAACTGGTCCAGCCTTATCAAACACTTCCTACCCAACTCAATGCTATTAAGGGATCCAATTCCGTTTAATTAGACAATAAGAGGGGTTGTACATTTAACATGGATAGCTTATTTTATAACACAACCTTAACCGTAGTTAGGCTTCCAAGATTCCATACAGTTATAGTTTAGAAGAAATCAAGAGTACAATATTAAAACATGGTTCATTGACCTATCCAACACCCGTACATAACCCACACACACGTCTACGGAGCCTCTAAGGATACAAAAGACAATGATAACAATGACGACAACAAGGCCCCGGCTATACCTAAAAATGGATATCTATAACAAAAGGTGTACAACATAACCCCTTGAAGGAGGAAGGGGCTCACCAAGATTTTGAGAAGAGAATGCTCCGCTACACACGATCGGCACTATCCGCTATGGAGCCACCTACATTCATTTAAAAATGTAGCGCCCCCGGAAAAAGGGACGTTAGTACCATGGAATAGTACTAGTATGTATAACTAAACACCATCCTGTTAGAAAGAACAACCATACAAGAGTAAAGAGAAAATCGTAAAGACAACAAAGTTTCAAGTAAGCACCATGCCAACAATATAAGGAGGTTCACATGATTCTCACATAGTTCTTGGAATTTTAGATTGGAGCATCCCACACTGTTGCATCATTATCCGTATTACCACCACTTCCATGAGCGGAGTCCGATCACGGCCCGATCGGCTAAGCCGTCTCCCCGAGACGTTACCATTATTTCATTCACACTTTCAAGTTTCAATCATCAATGCATTACCACCATGTGTGTGTGTGTGTGTGTGTGTATATATATATATATATATATATATATATATATATATATATATATATATATATATATATATATATATATATATATATATATATATATATATCATGGCGTCCGATCACGGCCCGATCGGCTAAGCCGTCTCCCCGAGACGTTACTATTTTCCGTTATTCATCTCACACCAATCTTTGGTTACACATGTATTAATTTACCGGCACTTGAGGCCATAATTTCCACATTCCATAACTCACGTTTCACAATGTTCCCATTTTCAACATTTAACTTGCCACTTAAAGTCATAGGCATATACAAAAGCAATTTAAGTCATACGCATAGAGGGGAATTTGTCAAGTTTGGTATATTAGTCCCAAAGTAACCTTGGATGACAGTTAGGCATTTAGCACATAAATCATGTTCTCCACACATCTTCCTTCTACAAGAATAATGCATTAAACACATAAAGAAGTACTTACCACATACATTTTCACAACATCAATCCGCTTAACATAACAAGCACTGCACCAATCACGTTTCGAACTTACAACACTTACACGGGCACCATGGAAGCTCAATTTCTAAGAGGAGGGGGTTTTAGCCATACATACCTCAATAAAGCTTTCCCCTAATTCTTACAAAATTCCGGGACTCTTAGCACTTCGATCTATTGTATAAGGATTACAATTAAACCAAGAATTAGTGACGAGATTAAGATTCTAGCTCGTTTGAGCATATCATCAAACATCAAAGGTGCATTGTGATCTTAGGCCCCTTTTTGAAAGAAATTTCTTTAATATTATACCCCAATTGTTGTCTCTTTAGTTCTCATCCTCCCCATACCCCATTATCTCTTGTGCATGCAAAATCACTAGCCTTATACCCATGTACCCACTTGCTAATTACCTATTTTTAACAGGAATTTTGAAATTATTAATGAGGGTACAGTTCTTACCTCTTAGGATAAAGACCTAGTAGCTTCAGTTGACAATCTTCAAGGATTTGGGGCAAGGATTTAGAGAGAACTTGATGAAGATTACTCCTTCTCACTCTAGAACTCCCTCTCTCTCTCTCTCTCTCTCTCTCTCTCTCTATGTTGCGAAAAATAACAGAAAATGGTCTATTGGGGTGTTTTTAATGGAATGGGTCGTGTTTTAAAAATTAGAAAATAGGAGCCCCGAGTCAGATCTGCGATCGCAAAGTAGACATGCGGCCCGCATAATGGACCGCAAAAATGCTCCCCAGAACCTGAATACACTGTTTGGGTATGCGGCAGAAATGCGGTCCGCATACCCGTTCTGCGGTCGCATAATGCACCGCAGAACTGCCCCTACAAAATCCCAAGGGAATTATGCGATGACTATGCAGTCCGCATATCGGTTATACGATCGCATAATTGTCCGCATAGTTGACCTTAAATTGACCAACACACTAACTCACTTTGCGGCGGCTATGCGATCCGCATACTTGATATGCGACCGCATTCTCGACCGCAGAATCGCACTTTTCTGGAAAACATCATTTCTTGACTTTTTAGTGCATAGATCAGTCCAAAAGGGTCTGAACCGTGGCGTTACGCATCTCTAGCACATATTCCTAACTTGGCACTACAAGCTTTCGGGTTTAGAGTAAAAATCTCTCAAGGGCCTCACATTCTCCCCCACTTAGGATCATTCGTCCCCGAATGAGGATTAAGGTTCACTCATGTGCAATCTTTATGCAATCTCACTTTCTCATAATCATGGAACACCTCGATAGCCCCGAATTTGGCTAACTCCCTAAATTTCTAAAAAAAAATTCGCCAGAGTTTCCTTTGTATCTAGGCCTATCCACCTGTCAGAGAGCCCCAGAAACATATCCTAACAACATATACATATCCCATAGCCACAACATAACCTGAACGATACGAACCATGGCCGCATAGGCAATCATATAACCAAAACGAAACAGAACAGTTTGACATAGATCAAATCAATGATACATAGTTCATAGGGACCAAATAGATGAAAGCTATTACATGGATATACAAACAAATGTGGGTACTTCCTCCTCATTTCTTCCTCGGCTTCCCAAGTGGCTTCCTCAACCTGCTGGTTTCGCCATAACACCTTTATGGAGGCAATTTCCTTATTCCTCAATTTCCGGACCTGCCTGTCAAGAATGGCAACTGGAACTTCTTCATAGGATAGTTCTTCATTGACCTCAATAGTTCAACTGGTACGATAGTGGACGGATCTCCCACTACTTTCTTCAACATAGATACATGAAAGACTGGGTGTACCAATGACATCTCGGGTGGCAACTCAAGCTTGTATGCCACCTGACCAATCCGCTGGATGATCCTGTACGGTTCGACATACCTTGGGCTCAATTTTTCTTTCTTCCAAAACCGCATGATACCCTTCATGGGGGAAACCTTTAAGAATACCCAATCATCTTCTTTGAACTCCAAATCCCTGCGACGGACGTTCGAATAAGACTTTTGGCGACTCTGAGCAATCTTTAACCTTTCCTTAATAATTTTGACTTTCTCCATGGCCTAGTGCACAAGGTCCGGCCCTATCAATTCAGCTTCTCCAACCTCGAACCACCCAATGGGAGACCTACATCTTCTACCATACAGTGCCTCAAATGGTGCCATCTGAATACTAGCGTGGAAGCTGTTGTTATAAGCAAATTCTATGAGTGTCAAATGATCATCCCAGCTACCTTTGAAATCGAGAGTACAAGCACGCAACATATCCTCAAGCGTCTGAATAGTCCGCTCTGCTTGCCCGTCAGTCTGGGGGTGAAAAGCTGTGCTAAGATTTACCTGCGTGCCCAAACCTTGCTGAAATTTATTCCAAAAATTGGCTGTGAACTGAGCCCCTCGATCAGAAATGATTGAGACTGGATTACCATGCAACCTGACTATTTCCTTGATATACAACTGGGCATACTGTTCCACTGTGTCGGTAGATTTGACTGGCAAGAAGTGCGCTGATTTTGTGAGTCGATCAACAATCACCCAAATTGAGTCAAACTTGTGCGGAGTGCGCGGCAACCCAAATCGTGTTATCTCCCTAGTTGTTGAGCGGTACATTGTGGGATCGTTGTTACATATTATTTATCCCTTGTTGAGCTTTTCTTATTATGATTGTGGGATCATTGTTATATATTATTTCTCCCTTGTTGAGCTTTTCTTATTATGACCAGTATTCTCTAGTGTGTTTATTCTTTGTGAACTAGTTCTACCGTTTTCTTGTGATCGAAAGATCTTGAGTTGATTTACTTGCCATAATCTTGTGTTATTGTCATTGTTGTTGTTGTACTTGTTATTGTGATGAACGAGGTTTCTGTTGTGTGGTTGTTATTGTGATGCATGAGGTTTCTGTATGCGATTGTGGTTGTGTTGCACGAGGTTTCTGCCGTGCTATTGTTACTTTTGATATGTGCACATGCGGCGTGACAAGGCGGGCATATATATGTGGGTGCGCAGGTGGCGAGACAAGGTGGGAATATTATTATGCACGTGTGGCGAGACAAGACGACCATTTACTTTATTATTGCACATGTGGCGAGACAAGGTGGTCTATGTCAGGGATTGATTTGTAATGACTTGTGATGGCCTGGGGGCATTCTTGTTGTTGATATTTGTGTATTGACGTACCTACCTGTGTGAGTATTATCTTGTGAAACATTGTGGGAAAAACCTTCTTACGTATTGTCCATTTTTCTCTATATTTGCTAGCTGGCATGAACTATGTTAGGACACTTGCACAAGTATACACGTAGTTAATCACTCCTATCAGTTAAGATGATGAGTCCTGATATTGTTGAGCATTGATGCACACCCTTGCTTACTTGCCTTCTATGTGAGATGGTCCTACTTGCCTTCTATGTGAGAGGTACTAGTTTAAATGAGGGCACAAGAGGCCAAGTGTTTATGGTTCATAAAGTGGGACCCATGACTTGTGGCTATTTTGAGGTTTGGTACCTCGTGATGATTATTGGATAAAACCTGATGTGAAAGTGGTTACCCTCATCTAGTTGCTACCTGTTCTTCTTTTTATTGTTATCGTCGGATTTAGACTGTGTTCAGCTTACTTTACCGTGTTGTTACTTGTTGGGTTCCGCTGCTTGTTGTTGTTTCTACTTCTCATTTCAAGTATTATATTAGCGTCGTCATTATGCGTAGTTTCCTAGAGATATCGTATTCTGTTGGTACTACACTTATATTTTGTTCAGGATATTTAGTCCAGCAGGTGTCTTGACTACTCCTCGTCACTACTCCACTGAGGTTAGTCTTGATACTTACTAGGTACCGCTGTGGTGTACTCATTGTCACGACCCAATTTCCATTATAGGTCGTGGTGGCACCCAACACCATTGTTAGGCAAGCCAACCCTAATAAACTAGTGAGTTCTCATTCTATTAAATACTCACTTTTGACATTTACTTAACTTAAATTCAAAACAATCGATAATTAACAAATTATAAGGCGACTGAATCGGGAGAGACATAAAGGGGATCATAACAATATGAATACAACCCAAAAATAATAGTCTACTAATGTGTGTGCCAGGAACTAGTGTCACAAGTACGAGGGAAACTAGTAGAATGTACAAAAGAATACCACTATCCTACTGCCTGAAATAGAATAGACAATAATAACAAAAGGAGAGACTCCGGCATGATGCTGAACGGCTCAGAAGGGGCAGCTCACCGTGGAATTTAAGGCAGTTCTAATCACAGAAGGTACTAAGCAAATAACATGGACAAATTATAAGTGTGCATTGCCGGAGGGTCGAACGGCGCGAACCATAGATGCATCTATTACCCCGCTTGCGAATATACATGCGACGCGGTCAAATACAAATAAACACACCAAACAGTCAATCAAGAATTCATCAGAAAGGCAATTACCCAAAGTAATGTTAATTTCTCTTTAACGGTCAAGAAAATGATGTTTACCTTTTTGGAAATTCATTTGCCAAGTTTGATATGATATACGCAATTCAAATTGACAACCAAGTTGCAAGTACGGCAAGTAAAGCATGCTTTTGGGTCCTAGACTACCCGGACTTAAGCATAATAGTAGCTACGCACGGACTCTCATCACCTCGTGCGTACGTAGCCCCCCACAAATAGAAGCACATAACCGATTAATTCACCTATGGGGACAATTCCCTCTTACAAGGTTAGAAAGGAGACTTACCTTGCCCCAAAGCTTACTTCCAAATTCAAGAATGCACTCAAACACTCAAATCGGAGCCGAACAATCAAAAACTATTCAAATGGGGTAAGAACTAGTCAATACATGCTCAAGAGTACATATTCTAGCTATTAAAGTAATTTCCCAATCCTAAATGCAAGGTTCCTAAAATTCATCCCCGGGCCCACGTGCCCAGATTCCGAAATTTTTTTAAGAAAGTTGTTACCCATAACCTAAGGATCCAGTCCATAACGAATTTCGTGGTTAAATTTTGTTTTTATCAAAACCTTAGGTTTTACTCTAATCCCATGATTTTCACTAATCTTTACATGTTAATCTACCCAAAATCCAAGTGTTTAACTCACATATAGTAGGAATTACTTACCTCCAAAAGCTTGGTGAAAAACCCCTCTCAAAAGCTCTAAAAACGCCCAACAAATGAGTGGAAATGAGCTAAAAATGGCTGACTCCCGCAATAAATGAAGGTGACTGCCTTCAGTGATTTCCGCATCTGTGGTCCTAGGCCGCACCTGCACCCACCGCATCTATGGAAAAGGGTCCGCTTCTGCGGAACTCCACTGGGCCGGCTGGGCCGCTTCTGCGAAAATCCAACCGCTTCTGTTGTTCTGCTTCTGCGAAAAGGAGCACTTCTGCGGTTTCTGGGCTGGCCACCCATGGCCGAAACTGCGAGACAAAGACCGCACTTGCGAGCTCGCATCTGCGGCTGACCAACCGCAGGTGCGGTTGTGACAGAAGCTGGGCATTCAGCCCTTACCCAAAATTTTCAACTTGGTCCGAGCCTCGTCCGATTGGTGCTCGGGGCCTCCGGGGCCCCGCCCGAACACACCCACAAGTTTTGAATGATAAAACAGACTCGCTCAAACCCTCGGAACGCCAGAAAAACACTAAAACTAGGAATCATACCCTAAAACCAATTGATTCAAACTTATGAACTTCAAGTTCTTCAATTTACCTCCAATGTGACAAACACACTTATACTACTCGGATTGACGCCAAATTTTACGTTCAAGTCTTAAATGACATTACGGAACTATTCCCGATCTCGGAATTCCCTTCGGACCTCGATATCACCAAAACCCGCTCCAAACCAAATTTAAAGAACTTCAAAATCCTTAAGGAATCAACTTTTACTATTATGTGGCAAAACGCTCCTGGGTCATCCAAAATCCGATCCGGACATAGGCCCAAGTCCGAAATCATCATATGAACCTGTTAGAACCTTCAAATCCTGATTCCGAGGTCGTTTACTCAAAATTCTGACCGAAGTCAAACTTGGCCTTTTAAGCCAACCTTAAGCAACCAAGTGTTCCGATTTCAACCCAAACTCTTCCAAATCCCGAACAAACCATCCCCGCAAGTCATAAATTAGTAAAAGTAAGTACAGGAAGTCTTATTTAGGGGAACGGAGTTCTAGAAAGCAAAACGACTAGTCGGGTCGTTACACTCATACTACGTTTCTGCATAATTTTTGTGCAGATCCAGGTAATTCGAAGTCAGTCGATCGTTACCTAGCTGTACGGATCTTGCTGTGGAGACTCAAGGTAAACCTGCTGCTGCGTTCGCAGGCTTCAGAGTCACCTTCTGATGTTTTATTAGACTGTTTATCCTTATTTCAAAACAGTTGTATTTAGAGGTTCTAGCAAACTCTGTAGAGCTTATGGCTTGTACTACCGATTTTGAGATTGTAAATTTGTATAGAGACTTTAAATTCGAAATTGTTAGATGTTAATTATACATTGTTGTTATTTCAGTTAAATGTTAGGCTTACCTAAGACTAGGTGCCATTACGACACCCAACGGAGGGAAATTTGGGTCGTGACACAAATGAAGCTCGATTTAACATGATCTTCAACCAAGTTTTACTTACTAATACAAGTAATTAATCTAATAAGTTGAGTTCAAATAGTGCAAGTAATGGCATAATAAGCGCCTATGTCTACCCGAACATAACATGAATTCTAGCTACGCACGAACTCTCGTCACCTCGTGCGTACGTAGCGCTCACAATTAGTAGCAAATAGCAATTTAAACACTAGTGGGGTAAATTCCCTATTACAAGGCCAGGTAAGAGACTTACATGTTCCCAAGTTCACTTTCCGGTCCACCAATCACTCTAAATCCTCAATTCGGTGCCGAACAATCCGAAACTAGCTAAATATTGCATAAATTAATCAATATATACTCAAAAGTTCATAACTTAGCTATTAGAGTAATTATCCAACCCAAATTAGAAGATTCCTAAAAATTCACCCCGGGCCCACGTGCCATGATTCTGGAAATTTTCGAAGATAAATGTCACCCATAACCTCACGAACCCAAAGATAAAATTTCTACTCAATTTCATACTCCCTCTGTTCCAAGTTACGTGAACCTATTTCCTTTTTGGTCCGTTCCAAAAAGAATGACCCCTTTCTAAATTTGTAAATAATTTAGCTTAAGCTTACAATTCTACCCTTAATGAGAAGCTTTTATAACCACACAAATACTCTGGGCCCCTTTTTAACTTGTTTAGGATCATAAATTCCAAAGGTCTTCATTTTTTCTTAAACTCCGTGCCTAGTCAGGTTCACATAAATTGGAACAGAGGAAGTAATTATTTTCGGGGTCTATTTCCATTATTATCAAAAATCTACCCATAATGCATGATTTAAACTCATATTGTATAAAAATTACGTACCTCACAATGCTATGTGAAAATCCCTCCTCAAAGAGCTCTAAATTCGACTAACAATTGAGAGAAATGAAGAAAATGAGCCTAAGTGTCGGATTAAGAGCTCTCACTACCCAGCGATTTCCGCTTATGCGGACCTAGGGTCGCACCTGTGACGCCGCACCTGCGAAAAATCCATCGCAAGTGCGGTTCTCATTAAGCTCGGGAAATTTCGCATCTGCGAAGAATCATGCGCACTTGCATATCCGCTTCTGCGGAAAACGTCCTCACTTGCGCACTCGCGCTTGTGGAGGGACCTCCACTCTTGTGACCCCTAGCCTTCCTGGCCTCGTCCGCATCAGCGACCACTTTCTTTACACCTGCGAGCTCGCAGATGCGGATAAACCCTCACATCTGCGGTCACTACCCAGCCTACTCCAGGCCGCTTCTAATACCACCGGGCCACTTCTGCGAGCTCGCACCTGCAGTCATTTCCACGCAGATGCGATTGCACTAGATCTGAAGCCACCAGCAGTCCCCCATGACCAAAACCAAGTCTGATTCCAATCCGATTCGCGCCCGAGCCCCCCGGAACCCCATCCAATTACACTAACGCATCCCACAATATAATACAGACTTGTTCGCGCGATCGAAATACCAAAATAATATAAAAACCCACGAATCGGATGCTCAAAACGCATGAATT
This sequence comes from Nicotiana attenuata, assembly GCF_001879085.1. Taxonomy (NCBI): domain Eukaryota; kingdom Viridiplantae; phylum Streptophyta; class Magnoliopsida; order Solanales; family Solanaceae; genus Nicotiana; species Nicotiana attenuata. The sequence goes on along the minus strand of NW_017673510.1, from coordinate 49,491 downwards.
CAACATGAAACTCAAAAACTTCTAAAATACTTATGCGTGTCCGATTCCTATCAAATCAATTCGGAACAACGCAAAATTTGGTGTGCAAGTCATAAATCACAATATGAAACTATTCTCAGGCTCGAAATCCCAAACGGACCTCGATAACACTAAAGTCTACTCCAAACCAAACTTAAAGAACTTGAAAAACCTACAATGCGTCGACGTTCAATATTAAGCGCCGAAATGCTCCTGGTTCGAAACCCGATTCGAACACACACCCAAGTCCAAAATCATCATACAAACCTAGTGGGACCATCAAATCTTGGTTTCGAGGTCGTTTACTCAAAATATTGACTCAAGTCAAACTTAACCATTATAAGCCACTATTAAGGAACTAAGTGTTTTGATTTTAACCCGAACCCTTCCAAACCTAAACCAACCATCCCCGCAGATCATAAAACACTAAAAGCATATGCGGGGAGTCTTAATCAGGAAAATAGGGATCTAGAAAGTAAAACGACCGGTCGGATCGTTACAATTTGACTAACAATTTTGATATGTAAAAACTCAAATGATTCACCACTTAAAAGAGTACTAAAAGATTGGAATATTTCGTTGAAAAATCATTTTTTTCCATAAGAACAAGAGAAAATAGGAGAAATGTTTATTTTAATACATAATTTGTTGGTATTTAAGTTGGGGAAGAAAAACAAACAACGAAATGGACAAAAGTTTTGAGGGGAATTCGGGAGATTTAGGGGAGGGAGGAAAAAGGTTACCCTTGAGAAAGTGAAAAAAAAAATCTTTGTCAAACCATGTGAATGATATCAGTTTGCCAGAAAAAAAAATGATTGTTAATATTTATCGGGCCATCCGATGAAAATATTGTTTTGGGCTAAGCGGTTCAATATAGGAATTTTTACCTCCTATAGTAAAGGTTAACACCTTATTATTTTAAATAAATACCAGCTAAAAAAATTATATGCTATAGATACATTTTAATATTTATAGCAAAATATCTAATTTTGGTTACCTCCTACCTTTAAGCCACTAAATACGCTATTCAGTTACACTATTTTCTTTCTCTCTCAATTTTGATACATGCCTGACTATTTCGATTTGCTGAACCCTAAACCCTTCCGTTGCAATTACAACTGCAGAAGAAATCCTTACGTCTCCCTGTTCGCAGAGTTATGGCGAAGAACAGAAACAAGAATAAGAAAAATGGTCGTGCGGCTATGGATGTCTCCTTTGACAAAACGGTCACGAGTCCCCAAACAGTGTTAGTAATTTCTGCAATCGAAATTGAATCCAAAGGAGATGAAGCCTCCGATCGGCGGCAACGTGGGAACAGTGAGATTCAGGGTTTTTGCTCGACGGCGGATTCGCCGGAAATTAGGGTTTGTTCTTGAACAAAGACGACGGAGTTTGGGGCTGAGCAACTTGATTTTCTGTTAATATATTTCAATGTTTTTTCAACGTATCACGTTGTATTTTCATGTATTTCATTGTATTCATTGCCTTTTTATTCATTGTAATTCAATGTATCTCGCTGTATTCCATGTATTTCAGTGTATTCACTGTCTTTTTTTCCATTGTATTTCAATGTATCGCGCTGTATTCTATGTATTTCATTGTATTCACTGTCTCGCTCTATGCCATGAATGTATTCATATGTTTCTTTCAATTAATATAATTTATGTATTCATATGTATTATATAATTTCTCTGAAGATTGCTATATTTTTGGGGTATTTTTCGATTGAGAATCTTTTTTATAACTGGAAATACAAATTTTGTGTGTTATAATTGAGCTTGTTGAGTTATATTAGGAGTCTATTATGTTAATTGATTCACTTTTCGTTTAAAAACAGTGTAATCCCCTGTTTCACGCCGTGAATACAGTCGAATACAATAATCTGTCCAGCTGTAATCCCATATTTCACGCCATGCATACAGTCGAATACACTCGAATACAACAACTGATTAGCTGGACTTCCCTGATTCACGCCTATTTTGCTACTGTATTCATGAATACAGTAGCTTAAATACATCTAATACATCTTATAACAACAGAATACGTATCTACAATCCGTAATATAGCAAATGGTATCTATAGATAGCTAATTACCACTAAAAGATAGTGCTTTATGAAAATTTCTCTAAAAATATTTTGTCCAGTTGTACTTTTATTAAATTCTCTCATCCCCCCCCCCCCCCCCCCGCGCCTCTTTCCTACGGTTACTACATAAGTTTATAAATCTCTTCATTTACATCTTCATGCCTACAAATCTCTGTTAAATTCTTGGGAAATTCGCAAATTTTCTTTTCCAAATTTTTGGGGAATTCCCAAGAGTTTGCTTCTTGCAATTTCAATATTTCCATCACCCATGTTATATATTGAGAAAAAAGTTAAAAAGAAAAATTTTGAGAAAAAGAAATCCTTAATAAAAACAGAGAATTCCATGTATAGAGAAACTAATTAAGTAACTGTCATCATAGGCAATTCTGTGAGAAGTTGCTTTACCAAATACAAAATCATAATTATAAAACTGACCATATTCGACACCTTCTAATAGTATATCCAACACTGAATAAAACATCCAATTAGGACGCATCAAATACTTCCTCAACATTTGTACTTCCTAACGCAAAATAAAAGGACTATGTTCACGAGTCATAGGAGAGATATACATTCAACACTAATAAATAAGAGTGAATATTATATTATTATTTTATCATCATTTCAAATGCACCACAAAATTGATAAAGCTCATGAGTGTAGGATAACTTAAACATTTACAAACATGAATAGATAATATACCATAAAAATTGATTCCCACCTATTAGTATCACAAAGGCAATTGAAAGCTAGCAATTATGGACATATGAAAGATGAAAATTTAAGAATCAAACTCAAAAAAATACATTAAAACAAACCATCACATACAAAACTCAACAAATTCACTCAAATATTTACCATAATTTAATCAGAATCCTTTGGGTAATAGAGCAGAGCAGTGTCACAATCAAATAACGCATTAGAGAAATTTGGAGAGAAGATAATTAAAAAAAAAGATACAAAGATTAGGACGATTTTCCCAGTCTCCGCTGGTGAAGGTGAAGAACGAACACTTGAAATTAAATAGGTGAAAGAGGGTTGTACCTTTAAAATTGTAGAAGTTGAGAAGATGAAAATTTTGAATTTAAAATTTTGAAATGGTGTCTGTCTTTCCTATTTGTCATGCAATTAAAACAATTTTGAAACGGGGTCTTTGGCTGACCTTATTGATCATCAGGCTACAATTGATCTTTTGAAACGGTGTCATTCTTTTTCTATTTAGCTGCTATTAAAATCTATTTTTTTTTTTTTAATTTAGTAGGAGTGAAAACCCAAAAAAGTTGAGAAATTAGATACATGTATTTCCTACTCTATGAGAGTACCTCATCACCTTAAGATAAATGTATTGGAACTTATTTTATTACGTTGGATTTGACATATGTTAAAAAAAATTATTGGAATTTTGAAATTGTGTTATACTTATGGCTCCAATTTACTTGTTTTAGTAGTATTGGCTTATTATTTTCTCTTTCTTTATTTATGAAATGAGAATTTATTCATTAGAAATGACTCACTACAATAGTTATGATCCTGTGGACCATTACATAGAGAAGATAACCCATGCACAGCATGCTGATTACCAAGTTTTACTAGATGCCTACAACTATTAATAGAAACAGATTTTACGTAAACATCTTCTACTTTGTCCACCAACATCCTGGTCATGACATAGGGTGGAGGAATAACTAGACGACAGAGTTTAATGATACTAGAAAGCATAGTTGCATGTTTAGCCAAAAGGTGAGCCACTTCATTGTCTTGACGGAAGTTATGCTGGGTCACTATCATGCCCATTCTGGAGATTGACCACATGCATGTATTAATAATAGAATCGTAAGTTATATATCCATTGTTAATGTAGACAATTACCTGTGTAGCATCTGTTTCCACTTTCAAGGGATATAGTTTCATATAGTTTCATCTTATTAGCAAGATGTAGTCCTTGGTAGAGGGCTTGAAGTTCAGTTTGAATAGGTGCTCTTGAGTAAGATCTCATTTGGAATCCTCGACCCAATCTCCATTGGAGTTCTTAAATATTCCCCCTACTCCTCCATGTGTATCTCCCCCTTTGAAGACATTGTCTAGATTTAGCTTGTACCAACCTCTACGAAGTGCTGACCAATAAAATTGTAAGGGAGATCTGTCTATCTAGAGTTATCTCCCGACCGTCAATAGTTTGTACTCAGTGGCTTGTTTTAGTACAAAGTTTAAGGAGATTTCTTTTGATGTGTTGTTTATATTATTGTTGTTTTTATTTGGTCAGATATTTCATATAATGAAACGGAATAGATCACTTCATGAGATATGGTTATTGGTTATGTTTGGGTCTAGTTCACTGAGATAGGTTAGCTAGTTCTCCATATTGGGGTGATGGCACTTAATATCTATGCCTAATTATTGCCACAAAATTTTTGCCACGGATCATCCCAAAAATATATGAATAATAGCTTAAGTCTCTTTCAAAAAATTGTACACAAAGCATTAATATTCATACTTATGCATGCTAGATGGTATCTACATGATAATCTATTGTGGTAACTAAGTCAAAGGAAGTACTTAATTTTATTGGGACACTGTAGTTTTCAGATCCATTTAAAAATTTTTTTTATAGGAAGGTCCTTGTCAATAAGATCGTAGCACGAATTTATTGTGAATGTACTTTTATTGCTAATATCCCATATTAGAGTATCTTTATTACCTTTCGGAGAGAAGATAATAGATGTAATCTGTTTTTGTATTTCAGTTGGGATGTTTAAGGAGATTTTTCCCAGGTTCCACATATTGTTTGATCTAATATTTCTAATTATGAGAGCTGTCTCATGTTTGTTGAGAGGTCCCGTCACATAATTCCTAGAACTATTACAGTTAGGAATCCACTTTGTTTCACAAATATTTAGGGGTGATTTTTGGTGTATAGATCATGCTACACCTTGCTAGCAGATTGACCATCCTTTGATAATGCTCTTCCAAATACAGGAAGTGTTATATTTGGAATGAGTAGTGTATTTCTTGATGATAATGTTTGCCATAGGTTCAACGGATTATTAGTCAATCGCCAGGCTAGGCTAGCTAGTAGGGCTACATTTTTTTTATCTAACTTTCTTAATGCCCAATCCACCATTCTCTTTTTTATTTGTGACAGCATCCCAACTAATAGGATGTACTTTCTTTTTAGTCTCATGAGTATCCCATAAGAAGTTTCTCTGAATTTTATCAATTGTTTTTAGGATTTTGATGGTAAAATAGTATATTGCATGTAGTAGGCAGGTAAACTTGATATGGTTGATGATATAAAAATGGCTCTCCCAACTAAGTTCATGCAGTTTGTTTTCCAGCTCGAGAGTTTTGTATGCATGTTATCAATGATGTGTTGGTAGTCCTTATAACTAGGATTTTCATTAAATATTGGAAAACTTAGGTATCTCTTAAAGGAATTATTACTTTTTATGCCTAGGCAGGGGAGATGTTAGTAACACGGGTTTTAGTACAAATTTTGTAACGACCCGGTCGTTCGTTTGAGCTCTAGCGCGTCGTTCAGCGGTTTGAGGCCCTGAGTAGTTTCACTTAAGGTATTATGACTTGTACGTATGGTCGGAATTGAATTTCGGGACGTTCGGAGTTGATTTGGAGAGAGAATTCTTATTTCGGAAGCTTTAAGCTGAAAGAATTGACTCCGATTGGATTTTTAAGTAAACGACCTCGGAATCTGGATTCAAAGGTTCCAGCAGGTTCGTATGATGATTTCGAACTTGGGCGTATGTCCGGATCGGGTTTTGGAAGACCGGGGAACATTTTGGCACCTATTGTGGAAGTTAGTATTTTTGGAAGAATTTCATAAGTTTGGGTTGAAGTGTCATTCAGTGTTATCGATGTCCTTTGGGATTTCGAGTCTGGGAATAGCTCCGTATGGTGATTCTGGTGTTGGGAGCGCGATCGGAAGTGAATTCAGAGGTCCATGGGTCATTTTGGAGTCATTTGGATAAAGTTGGAAATTTGAAGGTTTTGGAGAAGTTTGACCGGAAGTGGACTATTTGATATCGGGGTCGGATTCCGATTTTGAAAGTTGGAGTAGGTCCGTAATGTCGAATATAACTTGTGTGCAAAATTTGAGGTCAATCGGACGTGATTTGATAGGTTTAAACATCGAAAGTAGAAGTTTGAAATTCTAAAGTTCATTAAGCTTGTATTGGAGTGCGATTCATGGTTTTAGCGTTGTTTTACGTGATTTGAGGCTTCGAGCAGGTCCGTGTTGTGTTAGGGGACTGAGTTGTGTGATTGGACGGGGTCCCAGGGGCCTTGGGTGTGTTTCGGGGTGGTTTCGGAGCATTTCGGGTTGTGTTGGTACTGCTGATGCTTGTGTCTGGTGTTGTTCTTCGCGTTCGCGAGGGTCCTCTTGCGTTCGCAAAGAAGGATTTGACTTCTGGGATTTTGTTCATCGCGTTCGCGGAGAGAGTCTCGCGCTCACGAAGCAGAAGAATTTCTGTTGCGCAGGTCTTACATTCGGAGGCTCATATCTCACAACCTACAAGGAATTTGGAGACGATCCAAAAATAAAATTTATCGGCCTTTGTGTCTAGTTTTTATAAAGATAAACCATTTAGCATTTGGAGTTGTGTACGAAAAGTTATGGCTGGCAGACTAAAGGCTGTCCGGGAAGATGAAGAAGAAATTTGTGTTGCACAGGGCTGAATTTGGCAGCTTATATCTCAAAATATAAAAGGAATTGGGAAATTTCCAGTACAAGAAAATTGTAGATCCTGGTGTCTAGTTTTCAAAACATTAAACCATTTGTCATTTGAAGTTTTGTACAAAAAGCTATGGCTATTATACTAAAGGCTGTCTGAGAAGAGTTTGAAAAATGGTTTTTGGGAATTTTCTTCTTCGCGAACGCGACGGGGATCTCGCGAACGCGAAGAAGAGTCGTCTGGGCAATGTATAAGTGTAAAGAAATGGGTTTGGCTCATTTCATCTCATTTCCTCCATGGGCGCCGACCTAGGAGCGATTTTGGAGCTCCATTTTCATCATCTATGTCTTGGTAAGTGATTCCCACCTATTGCAAGTTAATTACTTGGATTATATCTAGATTTTAACATGGAAAATCATGAGAAATTAGTGAAAATTGGGGTATTGAAGAAAAACCTAGAAATTTGGTATTCTTGGATTTTGACCACGATTTGGGCACGAAATTGGGAGTAAATTATATATTTGAGTTTGTGAGGTTATGGGTAGACTTTATCTTCGAAAAATTTCGAAATCCGGGCACGTGGGCCCGAGGAAAATTTTGTCAACTTTTCTATCGGGGTTAGGAATTGTTATAAATTGGATTGTAATGAGTAATTGATCATATATTAATGAGTTTACATAATTATTGGCTAGTTTTGGAGCAATGTGCTTCGATTTGAGTTTTCGGAAGGGCATGGAATAACGGTTATGGAACTTCGGAGCGAGGTGAGTCTCCTTTCTAACCTTGTAAGAGGGAATTGTCCCCATAGGTGAATTAATTGGATATGTGCTGCTATATTCGGGAGCTACGTATGCACGAGGTGACGAGAGTCCGTGCGTAGCTACTATTATGCTTATGTCCGGGTAGTCTAGGACCCAAAAGCATGCTTTACTTGTAATACTTGTAACCTTATTGTTAGTTTAAATTGCTTAAATCATATCTAAGTGGCAAATGACTTTCTAAAAGAGTTAAACTTCATTTTCTTGACTTGTAAAAGAGAAATTTACACCTCCTTGAATAATTGTTTCCCTGATGAAGTCTTGATTGACTGTTAAAATTGTATTTCTATGTGTACCTGCGTCGCATGTATGATTCGCGAGCAGGGTGATTGTTTATTTATATTTGACCGCATCGCACGTATGGTTCGCGAGCGGGGTAATAGATGCATCTATGGTTCGCGCCATTCGACCCTCTGGCAGTGCAAAGTTTAAATATTATTGGATCGAGCTGTACGACCTCGACATGATTTGCGCATGCTTGTATTGCTTGCCTTAAAATTTGTTGAAGTTGATATTGTTTCTCCCTGGCTTGAGAATAAATGTATAAATGATGAAAAGGAATTTGGTAATTTCGTATATAAGAAAGAATTGTTTACTTGCTTCATTCTATTGAATTACAACCCTGTTTATCAAATCCTTAATTTATTACATTATTGGTGTATCATTATTGGACCACTAGTAAGTGTCGAAGTTGACCTCTCGTCTCTACTTCTTCGAGATTAGACGGGATACTTACTGAGTACACGTTGTTTTCGTACTCATGCTACACTTGCTGTGCATTTTTGTTGCACATGCACATGTACGTCTAGCGATCCAATGGGCGTACCAGCATGGATGATACAGAGACATAGGTGAGCTGCATCTCTTGAGGCGACCCGCAGCCGGCATAATCTCTTTCAGTGTATAGTATTTACCTTCTGTGTAAGTTGTATTCCGGACAGTTATTGTCACGACCCATTTTCTGAACAAGCCAGGACCGACACTCGATCACTAAACATGACCGAGCGAACCATCTCTACTTATCAAATCTATTATAACTCCAAACTTTATATGCAACAAGGCAATACTCTAACCAAATACTTTTAATTAATTTAAAAATTTAAATAAATCAACTCCAAAACTTTATTCATAGTAACTACTGAATTACTACTAAGTTATTATCAAAAACATCTGAATCTTAACCCAACGACTATGTCTGTGAAGCCTCTACTGATAAACTGACGCACTGCTCAGGACATGAGATTTCCTGGCCAGTTCTTTAAGTAAACAAAGAAATAACTAAATAAAGATAACTCTAAGGAATACTCCACGAACAAAAGCGGAGCATACCAATAGCACCGGAAGAGAAGGAAGTCCTAACCCGTAGCCTGCTCGCCTGCAAAACCGGTTCCTACGTTGTACCGCAGACCAACATAGGTTCCCAAAAGAGAACGTCAGTACCATCCATTGTATATTGTAAGTCTCAACAACAGGTGACACAACTTTAATACAATACACAACGAGCAAAGAATATAAATGCATAGAAAACATAAAGCCTCTAATAACAATTCTAAAATAATTGCATAATAGCAGTTTATGAATATTCTAAAAGAAATTCTTTTCTTTTTCTAAACAAAATTACTTCTCTTTATACTTTGGGAGTTCCAACTATCCTGACTTAATTCTGTCTCAGTCACCGTGTGATCGGCACGAGTTCGATCCCAACCTGATCGAATAGGCCCAATCCACGAGGTGTCACTCGCTTCATGGTTCTCAGCGCTCATGTATCATAGCGTAGCATGGCTAAGTAAATTCTCGGCAACGAGACCCTCGGCTCGTGTGCTCCCTACTTTGGCACAAGTAGTTTCAGGAAGTCAACGCCTTGGTCAGGACCCTCGGCCTGGACGATGACCCCTTTTCAGAATAAAGGATACTCCCAAAAATCTTTTCTTTCTAAAACTTCTTCTTGTGACTTTTCAAGTCTAAATCTTTTACACATAATCATACCGGTATCCTTAAATGTAAGGCATGGCATAAGAATGAGATAAACATTCAAAAGTATTTATAAAGATTCTTGCTCCTTCATGAATTTTCAACATGATGTTGGCATATAAGAATAACACAAAAATCTGAGAATTTATGCACATATATCAAAATAATCATCTAAACTTTAGGTAGAAAATAATTCTAAGCTAATAGGTTCTTACTCACTCTAATTAAGTATATATCAACTCTTTTATGCAATTCATCAAACACTTTGTATGCGTGCTTTTGTGAGTTAAACCACTTTAGTAAAGGGATATATCAACTTACCTCAAAACTTCCCGAGCCAATACGTAGGCCCCAGTCCAATTGACACCAGCCAAACAATGGATTCTACAACAACCAGTGCATTTTAATTAATTTTAAAATTTCGCACTTAAACACGGAACTTTACTGTTGATATAGAGAAAGAAGGGAATAATTATTCAGTTCTTACCTATTACTACTGTAGGGTTATTGACAATAGGGAATTTTATATACCTGAGTTCGAGAATTAGTGATTTGGAAAGAACCCTAGATTTTCCGTTGCCTGCGTGATAAGAAGCCTCTATTTCGTACTGTTCTGTTTTTCGTCTAAGGCAAAAGCCTTCCGCCCTTTTTGATGAATCAGAACGTGGGTTTTGTTTCTCTTAAGGCTTGGAGCCTTTTGTTTTCCAATAGCCCTTTTATGGGCTTTTAGGCCCTTTTCCCTTTTTCTTTTTTAACTTAACTAATAATTAATGATACCCACTTTTAATAATTAATAATATTAATATTATTAATATTTTCCTAATTATATATATATATATATATATATATATATATATATATAGGCAAGATAAAAATAATAAAAATAATAATAATTTAGTTCTATAGTTAGCGTGTCTCGAAACTTTTATAAATTTGAGGAGTGTTACAATCTTCCCTCCTTAAAAATATTCGTTCTCGAATGTTGCTAGGGCCTTATTCTTAAGCTAACAATCATCCCTTAGGTCCTTGAACCTCTTAAAATTTTCTTAGCACTACTCACTCTTCCAAGGGACTCAAAATTTTGGCTAACTCCCTAAATTTTCAAAAATTTTGGCAGAGTTTCCCTTGTAAATTGGACTATCCAAAAAAAATATCCATGTCACAAATACCACAACTACTTCAACAACAACCAAATATACCATAACAACCCATTCATAGGCACCATGCGCAGCTCATAAATTAATTACTCACACTCCGGCAAGGAGGTACCACGATAACTAACAAGAATCTAAAGCACAACAACTTTAGCACAAGTAAATCACTTTAATGAATTAAATATACTATGGCATAAACTAAATTACTACAACAACTAAGTATAATCTAGGAAGGACAGAAACACTTGCTAACTTGTATTTTTGATAAATGAAATATAAATGTCAAACCAAACTTAGGTTCACATACCTTTTTCCTCAAATAAATATGGATATTTCTTTCTCATATCTTCCTCGACCTCCCACGTAGCCTCTTTTAAATCATGATTACTCCACAAAACTTTTACCGATGCTAAATCTTTTTTTCTCAACTTTCTTACTTGCCTATCGAGAATTTCTATAGGTACCTCTTCATAAGTCAAGCCTTCTTTAATTTCTATGGTATCGGCAGTTATTATATGCGAATCATCATGAATGTACTTTCTAAGCATAGACACATGAAAGACAGGATGCACAGAGGACAACTCAATGGGTAGCGCTAGTTTATAAGCCATGTTTCCTTTCTTTTCTAGAATTTCATAAGGTCTGATAAATCTAGGGCTAAGTTTCCCTTTCTTACCAAACCTCATAACTTCTTTCATTGGTGAAACTTTCAAAAACACCTTATCACCAACCATGAAATCTAACTCACGATGCCTCTTGTCAGAATAAGACTTTTGACGACTCTGAGCTGCTTTATGTCTTTCTCTAATTAGCTGAACTTTCTCCAAGGCCTCACAAATAAACTCTGGACCAATCAACGACACCTCTGCTGGTTCAAACCAACCCACTGGAGACCTACATCTCCGCTCATACAACGCTTCATAAGGAGCCATACCAATGTTGGCCTGATAGTTGTTATTGTAAGCAAATTCTATAAGTGGCAAGTGATCATCCCAATTACCTCCAAAATCTATAACACACGCACGCAGCATATCTTCGAGAGTCCGAATGGTCCTTTCTGCCTGGCCATCGGTCTATGGATGGAAAGCGGTGCTTAAATTGACCTTGGTACCTAATCTTTTCTGAAATTCCTGCCAAAAATGCGCCGTGAACTGAGGGCCTCTGCCAGATATGATTGAAACTGGAGTACCATGCAATCAGAGTATTTCTTTGATGTACAACTGCGCATATTGCTCTACGAAATCTGTCGTCTTTACTGGTAGGAAATGCGCGGACTTTGTCAGTAGGTCTACAATAACCCAAATTGAATCATGTTTATGGTACGTGCGAGGTAGACCTACTACGAAATGCATATTAATCATCTCCCACTTCCACTATGGTATCTCTATATCTTGAGCTAGGCCACCAGGCCTCTAATGCTCGGCTTTGACTTGCTGCAATTGAAACATTTAGCCACATGATCTACTACTTGTTTCTTCATGCCTTTCCACCAATACAACTCTTTCAAATCTAGATACATTTTGGTAGCACCTGGGTGGATAGAGTACTTCGAACTGTGAGCTTCCTCCATTATGGCCTTCCTAAGACCATCTATATCAGGCACACATAACAGATCATTCAAATTCAAAACTCCGTCATTTCCTAGAGCGAAAGCAGTGATTTCTTTGTTTCTGACTCCTTCTTTTAATTTCACTAAGTACGGATCTTCGTCTTGCTTAGCCTTAACATGCGCAATAAGGGAGGATTGCACTAAGGCGTAAGCAGTTATACCTCCTTCTTCGGTCTCATCCAATCTAATTCCATCATTTGCTAGTTTTTGAATTTCTCGACCCAAAGATCGCCTTTGTACCGCAAGATGGGCCAAGACACCCATTGACTTCCTACTAAGTGCATCTGCTACCACATTATCTTTGCCCGGGTGATAAAGGATATTGATGTCATAATCTTTCAATAGCTCGAGCCACCTTCTCTGTCTCAAATTTAATTCTTTTTGCTTGAAAATGTACTGGAGGCTTTTGTGATCTGTAAACACTTCAGAATGCTCTCCATAAAGGTAGTGTCGCCATATCGTTAATGCAAACACCACTGCTGCAAGTTCCAAGTCGTGTGTGGGATAGTTCTTTTCATGATTCTTTAACTGCCTGGAAGCATAAGCAATAACTTTTCCATTTTGCATAAGAACAAAACCCAAACCAACTCTGGAGGCATCACAATACACTGTGAACCCACCTGTACCTGTCGGCAAGGTTAATACAGGTGCGGTGGTCAACCTCTTCTTTAACTCTTGAAAACTCTGCTCACAAGCGTCTGACCATTGGAACTTAACTGCTTTCTGGGTCAACTTAGTTAATGGAGTTGCAAGTGAAGAAAACCCCTCTACAAACCTTCTATAGTAGCCAGCTAACCCCAAGAAACTCCTAATTTCGGTTGGCGTCGTCGACCTAGGCCAGTTCTTGACTACTTCTATCTTCTGAGGGTCTACTTTTATTCCTTCACTAGATACCACATGGCCTAAGATGCCACTGACTGCAACCAGAACTCTCATTTTGAAAACTTGGCATAAAGCTCATTCTCCCTCAAGGTCTGCAAGGCTATTCCGAGGTGTTCTGCATGATCTTCCTTGCTCTTAGAGTACACCAAAATATCGTCTATAAACACAATAATAAAGGTATCCAGGAATGGCTTGAAAACTCTATTCATGAGGTCCATGAATGCAGCTGAAGCATTTGTTAACCCGAAGGACATCACTAGAAATTCATAGTGCCCGTAGCGAGTTCTAAAGGCTGTTTTAGATATATCCTCTTCTCTGATTCTCAACTGATGGTACCCCGACCTCAAGTCTATTTTTGAAAAGTACTTTGCACCCTGAAGTTGATCAAGTAAATCACCAATTCTTGGCAGTGGGTACTTGTTCTTAATTGTAACTTTATTCAACTGCCGATAGTCGACGCACATTCTGAGAGACCCATCTTTCTTCTTGACAAACAGGATCGGGGCACCCCACGATGAAACACTCGGCCTGATGAAGCCCTTGTCAAGAAGGTCTTTCAACTGCTCTCTCAACTCATTAAGTTCTGTTGGAGCCATCCTATAAGGAGGTATAGATATGGACTGTGTGCCTGGCATGAGATCAATGCCAAAGTCTATGATTCTTTCAGGAAGAAGTCCGGGAAGGTCATCTGGGAAAACTTCTGGAAATTCTCTAACAACTGGCACAGACTGAAGAACTGGTGGTTCTAATTTGGGATTAATGATGTGAGCCAAATAAGCGAGACACCCCTTATCGATCATTCGTTGTGCCTTAAGGTAAGAAATAAACTTACCTACAAGCGATGCTGAACTACCCTTCCCCTCTAAGACTTCTTCATTTGGAAATTGGAACCTGACTATCTTAGCATGACAATCTAACATGGCATAGNTTTATACAATATGTCTTTTGTATATTATGTATCTGATTTATACATAGTAAAAATAAATTTCATACAACTATTTATATATTATACAATTTATCTATAACTTATCTACAGTTTTCATACATTATTTCTACTCAGTTATATACAACTACAATATCGTACAACTTCAATACAAATTTTACAATATGTCTTTTGTATATTTTGTATCTGATTTATACATAGTAAAAACAAACTTCATACAACTAATTATATATTATATAATTTATCTACAAGTTATCTACAATTTTATTACATTATTTCTACTCAGTATATACAACTACAATAACATATAACTTAAATATAATTTTTATACAATATTATTCAACTTTCATACAATAGTTAAATAATATATATATATATATATATATATATATATATATATAAACACAGAATATAACTTATTTTACTATTTTACTACAATTTCGTAAATATAAAGTATATCATGTCTTCTTCTTCTTCGAGTTTCAATCTGAAATTCAGCCAAAATCAAGTCTAATCTTCACCAAAACACCCTCAAAATTGAGATATAAACTCCAAACCATATTCCCAATTGTTTGCAATAACACCCAATCCAAACAAATAATGATTTTTAAAAACCCAAATTCGAATTCGAAGCTTCGAAGCTTTTTAATGATTGATAATGGTGGAATTGCTACTCTCTTTTCCTTTGCTTTACATTACTGAAATTAGGGACTGAGAGATAGAGAGAGAAGTAGAGAGAATCCCAATTCTTTGCAACAACACCCAATTCAAACAAATAATGTTTTTCGAAAATCCAAATTCGAATTAAAGAGAAACAAACAAAACAAAAAGCTAAACTTTTTCTCTGACTTCGAATGTGTAGGTGACCAGCTAGACTGTGCAAAATATTGCAGTGAACTTACAAAACTTTGAACAACTAATAAATATTTTGGTTGACTGATCTTCGAACCATCAGTTAATGAACCATCAGTTTTGTTTAAATTGATTCAAAGCTTCAAAGCTTTTTAATGGTTATCAATGGTGGAATTGCTGCTCTCTTGTGCAAGATACGTGGGGGAGGGGGTGGGATGTGGAGAGAGAAACGTGGGGGGAGTGGAAGATACATTAGAGTGATTTTATGACACTAATTATTATCATTACTTTCCTTAAAATGTACATAAATGGTAATTGGGTATATAAAATATAATTATAGTAATATTTGAGTAGGGAGGGTAATATAGTTTCATATAGTGTATAGGTGTAACAGCCCAGGCCGCTAGTGATATTGTCCGCTCTAGGCCTAGGCCCTCACGGGTTTAAAACGCGTCACTAGGGTCTAAGGCTTGTTAACTCATATACCCAGCATCCCTCTTGTGTTTTACCGATGTGGGACTCTGTCTAAAGTCTGGGGTATTATATACACCCAATCTTATGGACTCAGCGTCCTCGCTGAGGTTTGCCCCACCGCATGGGATTCGCCTAGACTCAGCATTGAGATTTGCCCCGCCTAACCGGGATTTGCCTAAACTCAGTTGAACTCTGACCCACTATCGGCATGGCTGACACAAGAGTGGCTCTAATACCATCTTTGTCACGACCCATTTTCTGAACAAGCCGGGACCGGTACTCGATCACTAAACATGACCGAGCGAACCATCTCTGCTTATCAAATCTATTATAACTCCAAACCTTACATGCAACAAGGCAATACTCTAACCAAATACTTTTGATTAATTTTAAATATTTAAATAAATCAACTCCAAAACTTTATTCGTAGTAACTACTGAATTACTGCTAAGTTATTATCAAAAACATCTGAATCTTAACCCAACGACTATGTTTATGAAGCCTCTACTGATATACTGACGCACTGCTCAGGACATGAGATTTCCTGGCCAGTTCTCTAAGTAAACAAAGAAATAACTAAATAAAGATGACTCAAAGGAATACTCCACGAACAAAAGCGGAGCTCACCAATAGCACTGGAAGAGAAAGAAGCCCTAACCCGTAGCCTGCTCGCCTGCAAAATTGGTGCCTACGTTGTACCGCAGACCAACGTAGGTTCCCAAAAGAGAACGTCAGTACCATCCATTGTACTCATGAGCCTCAACAACAGGGGACGCAACTTTAATACAATACACATTACGAGCAAAGAATATAAATGCATAGAAAACATAAAGCCTCTAAGAACAATTCTAAAATAATTGCATAATAGCAGTTTATGAATATTCTAAAAGAAATTCTTTTCTTTTTCTAAAAAAAAATTTACTTCTCTTTATACTTTGGGAGTTCCAACTATCCTGACTTAATTCTGTCTCAGTCACCGTGTGATCGGCACGGGTTTGATCCCAACCTGATCGAATAGGCCCAATCCACGAGGTGCCACTCGCTTCATGGTTCTCAGCGCTCATGTATCATACCTTAGCATGGCTAAGTAAATTCTCAGCAACGAGACCCTCGGCTCGTGTGCTCCCTATTTTGGCACAAGTAGTTTCAGGAAGTCAATGCCTTGGTCAGGACCCTCGGCCTGGACGATGACCCCTTCTCAGAATAAAGGATACTCCCAAAAATCTTTTCTTTCTAAAACTTCTTCTTGTGACTTTTCAAGTTTAAATCTTTTACACATAATCATTCCGGTATCCTTAAATGTAAGGCATGTAATAAGAATGAAATAAACATTCAAAAGTATTTATAAAGATTCTTGCTCCTTCATGAATTTTCAACATGAAAATGGCATATAAGAATAACACAAAAATCTGAGGATTTATGCACATATATCAAAATAATCATCTAAACTTTAGCTAGAAAATAATTCTAAGCTAATAGGTTCTTACTCACTCCAATTAAGTATATATCAACTCTTTTATGCAATTCATCAAACACTTTGTATGCGTGCTTTTGTGAGTTAAACCACTTTAGTAAAGGGTTATATCAACTCACCTCAAAACTTCTCGAGCCAATACGTAGGCCCCAGTCCAATTGACACCAGTCAAACAATGGATTCTACAACAACCAGTGCATTTTAATTAATTTTAAAATTTCGCACCTTAACGCGGAACTTTACTGTTGATATAGAGAATGAAGGGAATAACTATTCAGTTCTTACCTATTACTACTGTAGTGTAATTGACAATAGGGAATTTTATATATCTAAGTTCGAGAATTAGTAATTTGTAAAGAACCCTAGATTTTCCGTTGCCTGCGTGATAAGAAGCCTCTATTTCATACTGTTCTGATTTGTAAAGAACCTTAGATTCTTATCGTGCGATTTGATTCCCTTTGAGGATTATGCCTTCATTTCCTTTCCATTTAATCTTATGCGACGCGAAGCGCTGGTCATGAGTCGGCGAGTGAGTAATTGTAATGGTACTACGAATGTGGTGCGGGATGTTTCTCCCTGCGTGATTGTTTGAGCTTTTTTCGTCGCCTTGCGGAAGGATATTCTGTCGTTTCAGCTCAGTAGCTGTACTTTTGAGAGCTTCTAGGTTATGCACAGGTTGCTATGATGCTTATGAACGGTTATCGCGGAGTATTGATGAGAGGGTGGAATGCTTTCCTATGTGTCTGGGCAGCGAATGACTTGAGAGGAGGTTTACTAAGTGTATGATTTAGAGATCCAGTATCTTATTTCCGGCGGAGGAAAGGCAATCGAACTATGAATGAGCAGGCTTGGGTTGATGGGGTAATGAGACTTGGTATTTTCAAGTGTGGTGGAATTTTTATCTACGGCGTGGTGTCGTCATCCTCGATTGAATATATTAAGTTCACTGGTGTTATGATCTTCTACAATTCACCTTTGGAGCAGGATATTGTGAGATAGTATTGAAGAAAACGACTGTCAAAGATGGCGATGTGCGGTGGTTCAGGATTGAATCAGTGTTTCTAATGTCGATGGCTCGGGAAAGATGAACTTCAGAAAGGTTTAAAGTAGTAGTGATCTGTTGGTGCAAGTGCTACAGAGATAGATATTGATTTAAGGCAACAACTGGGTGGCAAAGGATGAGGAAGGACATGGGGGAAGTGTCTTATGGTGAAAAAACTCCTAGAAGGCCAAGTGTGGGGACAGGAGTTGAGTAGTTGCTTAAAGGAGTGAGTTTGACCAAAGTAGGAGAGTGGAAGAGTATTATATGGGTGTAGTAGCGGGATAACTACACGCCTTAAGGAAGTTTGGAATGATCTGGGAATGATAGTGGACGATGATTGGGTCTACGGGCTTAATTTGAATTATTGGCTATTATACGACGGGAGATTGGATGCAACAGAAAGGGAGTTGCGCGGTGCGAAGAAGGATTTAATATAACTTTGAATTGGAAGATATTATCGCACATTTAGTTGATGTCCATAAGAAGTGAATGGACTAGTACAATTGGTGAATTAGTACGGACTCAGGATGGGTTATTGAAGTCATAGTGATTGTACCCCGTGCAGCGACGTTGGAAGATGTCGGCACGTGGTTCCTACAGTTGGGGTTGTCTCCTGTGAGCAGATCAACGGTCGCGTGGTTGGCGAAGCTTCTGTGAAGGATTCTACCGGCTACGGTAAGGAGATCGGTCATGTGAATGTGGTTAATGATTCAGAGTATTCATAAAGGGTTTTACAGAAGGATTTCGAGGAATTTGCTTGTTTGATTGCGCAAGGTTATGTCAATAAGAGATAAGGAATCTTGGCGGGTTCCGAAGTTGTGTAATGGTGGCTTCAAGCTAAGTGGGAGAGTTCCACCCCCTACGATTGGGTTGCATGGTTATCTACTTGTGAGGTTTCGGGTTATCGGCTTTGTGAATTCGAGCAAAGGAAATGGTAAAGGTGTGCTATAGTTGGCCTTGTTGGCTCATGTTCAGGCTTTGTAAAGACTCGGGATTTGTGTCTCGTACGGAGGTGATTTTCATGGAAGTGATTCAACCGGGTGCTCCAGGGGGGTGGCTATTTATGTGCCAGCAGAGCCTTGGAGTTGATTACATTCGGGACCAAGCCAGAGTGGGTGACTCTCAACAACGGTCCTAGTGAATTCAAAGGTTAAAAATGTGGTGCCTAAGGATTCAAGCCCGTAGTATGGTTAAGAATCAAGCTTTTATAGCAGATTATGATAAGAGGCTCAGAATGATCTATGATGTTTTCGACTAGCAGTGTAGCATTGGGAGGAAAAAGAGAGAAGGACTTCGGATTCATGGAGGGATTATCAGAATGGGTGCATCAGTTGAAGATGCGAATGTGCGTGCAAGGAGGGTATGAAACGGTTCATGGGTTTGGAGACAATGTGGTCGTATGGAATGTGGTCACTCAAGATGAGTGCGGATCTAGGTTGGTGATGTAAGGAATAGAGCTAATATTATCTCTAAGGCAAGTTAAGGATGAATTAAAAGAAGTTAGATTGGTCAGCCATGGTTGAATTGGTATAGTAGTGGCGGTACGTCCAAGGCTCGATGGCCGCTGTAATTGTTTATATTTGGAAGTATTCAAGTATTATGGCTTGTCCTGTGTAGGCGGATCTCGGAGGGGTTATGGCAGTTTAGACTACTACTTAAGGATTTGAATGTTTTATGGTTATGAGGAGTTACTTGCGTATTGCTATGGTTCTCATGGAATGAATTAAGTAAAAGGTTTCTGTATGATGAAGTGTATACTCTATTAGTGGTTCAGGAGTTATGGTGAAATTCTTATACTGTCGCATATTGGCATGTTAGGTGCAGTGAGCGGTATGAAAATTTGGAAGTGAGGAACCGAGGTTGCGGTTTGGTATTGGCAAGGATGTCACGAGCTCGGATGAGCAGGAAAGGGATTTGAATGTTTAGAGTAAGCTGGTATTGTCTTCAGTGTCACCTGAGGTTGGTGGTTTTGTGAAAGAGGCTTTGCAACCTGGTTATGGACTCTTGATTTGCTTTACAGCGTTAGTGCGGCTGGT
Organism: Nicotiana attenuata; assembly: GCF_001879085.1. Classification (NCBI taxonomy): domain Eukaryota; kingdom Viridiplantae; phylum Streptophyta; class Magnoliopsida; order Solanales; family Solanaceae; genus Nicotiana; species Nicotiana attenuata. The sequence goes on along the minus strand of NW_017673510.1, from coordinate 29,448 downwards.
GGTATGGATGTGCAGACTAGTTATCTGGTGCGGAAGGTCGTGGGAGCGTGTCTCACAGGGAGATTGTACAGGTGTGACATGTAGTCACTCAATTGACCGGAAATTTGAACCAAGTATGGAGATTGTGGTAATGTCACTAATTTGAGAATTTATGCCTGAAGGGCACTCGGTTTATTGGGTTGTGGACCGTGGAGGTTTACTCTAGTTATGACGGTTGTTCTTGTGAGTTATAGAAAAAAAGGGGTATTAACGGACCCTTGGAAGGTTATTTGTCTAGTGCGGTGCGATCATAATCGGCTTGAGGTCTGTGGATGGATTTAAACATGGAGGTGGGCTCTATATCGGGTCGGATGTGTTCATTTCAGCAAAGCGCTCCTTATGGGGGAGTATTCGGACATGGGATGTTGTTTCGTCGTCAGCTGTTTCATGTAATGCTATATAGCGCCGTGTGAGTTGTGAAACGGCTTGATAAATTTCTTATGTATTGGGGTTCTGCGTAGCGATGTTGTCATGTGAGCAGGATGGCTCTTGTGATTGAAATTATATAGCGCCTCAGTTGTGCTTGAGTTTTGTAGCTTATGACGCTATCTGTCTCTCCAGGGATAGTGTTATGCACTTAGCATGCTTGCAACCGATATTCGATATTTAGTAATGATGAGCAATTTAGCTCGGTGTGTATCTTCTTATGTGAGTTCTATGTGTGGATCGGGTTGCACGCCGCAACGATATGATGTTGAGTACAGTTTTCTATATTCTAATTTTTGTGTGTTTTGTCTTCCATTTTCTAAGGAAGGGTCATATTAGCTGCGTGAGTCGAGTAGTCCCTTCCAGGGTTCGTTTTTCTTATGTATCACATTCGACTTGGTAGCCTATTGGCACATTGTGGCATCATATGAGACTTTTGGTCAGGTTTGGGGTGGCTTGTTGCCGAGCAGTTCGTACTGGGTGAGACGAGATTATTGGATCTAGGGTCGGTGCAGTCGGATTATATGAAGTATAATAAAGAGCAAAGGTCATTATTTGGCCAGAATGAGGTAATGGTTCTTGTCAGAGGTGTAGACTCAATGATTTGTTGACTCAGCAGTTGGTTATGAGTTTCCACGCATCTCTTCCGTCGTGGTGGTATTGCAAAAGTTGGGACAAGACTTAATTATATCATGAGGTGCATTGTGAGCATTAGATTCGAGAAATATCGGCTATTATGATCAGAGAATGCTATTATGGTCCTGTGAATGACATGGTGCATAGTGTGAATTCAGCAAAGGTATGCAATCTTGTATCGGTGCATCATGTGGTAATTTATACGGTGTTCATATGTCGGAAGCAGGCGTGGCAGAGAATTTCGGATGTTGAAACTGGGCTCTAAGGCTTATTTGCCTCAATGAAAGAGGTTATCTTTAGATTTGATCGAGCTAATGTGCCCAACTGAGTTGTGGTAGCACGGGTAGGTGCACGAGGTGTTAAGCAGCGATTTCAGACTACTTTAGTGCAATTCTCAGCACGTTCGAGGACGAACGTATGTTTAAGTGGGAGAGAATGTAACGACCCAACTAGTCATTTTGAGCTCTAGCGCGTCGTTCAGCGGTTTGAGGCCCTGAGTAGCTTCACTTCAGGTATTATGACTTGTACACATGGTCGGAATTGAATTCCGGGAAGTTCGGAGTTGATTTGGAGAGAGAATTCTTATTACGGAAGCTTTAAGTTGAAAGATTTGACTAAGATTGGATTTTTGAGTAAACGACCTCGGAATCTGGATTCGAAGGTTCCAGCAGGTTCGTATGATGATTTTGGACTTGGGCGTATGTCCGGATCGGGTTTTGGAAGACCCGGGAATATTTCGGCACCTATTGTGAAAGTTAGTATTTTTGGAAGAATTTCATAAGTTTGGGTTGAAGTGCCATTCAGTGTTATCGATGTCCGTTTGGGATTCCGAGTCTGGGAATAGCTCCGTATGGTGATTCTGGTGTTGGGAGCGCAACCGGAAGTGATTTCAGAGGTCTGTGGGTCATTTTGGAGTCATTTGGCTAAAGTTGGAAATGTGAAGGTTTTGGAGAAGTTTCACTGGAAGTGGACTTTTTGATATCGGGGTCGGATTCCGATTCCGAAAGTTGGAGTAGGTCCGTAATATCGAATATAACTTGTGTGCAAAATTTGAGGTCAATCGGACGTGATTTGATAGGTTTAAACATCGCAACTAGAAGTTTGAAATTCTAAAGTTCATTAAGCTTGGATTGGAGTGCGATTCATGGTTTTAGCATTGTTTGACGTGATTTGAGGCTTCGAGCAGGTCCGTGTTATATTAGGGGACTGAGTTGTGTGATTGGACGGGGTCCCGGGTTCTCGGGTGTGTTTCGGGGTGGTTTCGGAGCATTTCGGGCTGTGTTGGAACTGCTGATATTGGTGTTTGGTGTTGTTCTTCGCGTTTGCGAGGGTCCTCTTGCGTTCGCGAAGAAGGATTTGGCTTTTGGGAATTTGTTATTCGCGTTCGCGGAGAGAGTCTCGCGTTCGCGAAGCAGAAGAATTTCTGTTGCGCAGGTCTTACTTCGGAGGCTCATATCTCACAACCTACAACGAATTTGGAGATAATCCAAAAATAAAAGTTTTAGCCCTTTGTGTCTAGTTTTTAGAAAGATAAACCATTTAGTATTTGGATTTGTGTACGAAAAGTTATGGATGGTAGACTACAGGCTGTCCGGGAAGATGAAGAAGAAATTTGTGTTGCACATGGCTGATTTTTGCAGCTTATATCTCAAAATCTATAAGGAATTGGGAAATTTCCAAAACATGTAAGTTGTAGATCCTGGTGTCTAGTTTTCATAACATTAAACCATTTGTCATTTGGAGTTTTGTACAAAATTATATGGCCATTATACTTGAAGCTGTCTGAGAAGAGTTTGAAAATTGGTTTTTGAGAATTTTCTTCTTCGCGAACGCGACGGGGGTCTCGCAAACGCGAAGAAGAGTCGTCTGGGCAGTGTATAAGTGAAAAGAAATGGGATTGGCTCATTTCATCTCATTTCCTCTATGGGAGCCGACCTAGGAGCGATTTTGGAGCTCCATTTTCATCATCCATGTCATGGTAAGTGATTCCCACCTATTGCAAGTTAATTACTTGGATTATATCTAGATTTTAACATGGAAAATCATTGGAAATTAGTGGAAATTGGGGTTTTGAAGAAAAATCTAGAAATTTGGTATTCTTGGATTTTGACCACGATTTGGGCACGAAATTGGGAGTAAATTATATATTTGAGTTCGTGAGGTTATGGGTAGACTTTTTCTTCGAAAAATTTCAAATTCCGGGCACGTGCGCCCGAGGGCAATTTTGTCAACGTTTCGATCGGGGTTAGGAATTGTTATAAATTGGATTGTAATGAGTAATTGATCATATATCAACGAGTTTACATAATTATTGGCTAGTTTTGGAACAATGTGCATCGATTTGAGTTTTCGGAAGGGCATGGAATAACGGTTATGGAACTTTGGAGCGAGGTGAGTCTCCTTGTTAACCTTGTAAGAGGGAATTATCCCCATAGGTGAATTAATTGGATATGTGCTGCTATTTGCGGGGGCTACGTACGCACAAGGTGACGAGAGTCCGTGCGTAGCTACTATTATGCTTATGTCCGGGTAGTCTAGGACCCAAAAACATACTTTACGTGTAATACTTGTAACCTTATTGTTCGTTTAAACTGCTTAATTCATATCGAAGTGGCGAATAACTTTCTAAAAGAGTTAAACTTCATTTTTTGACTTGTAAAAGAGAAATTTACACCTCCTTGAATAATTGTTTCCCTCATGAAGTCTTGATTGACTGTTAAAATGTGTGTTTCTATGTGTACTGTGACGACCCGGCCCGTCGTCACGTTAGTTACCGCCCCGTTTTCCTTATTTTCTGCTTCTTCATGCTTCATTATAAGTGTCTTGTGTGAACGAGTTGATTTGGATTGGTTTTATAAGGAAATGAGACATTTAGTCTCTTTAAGAAAAGTTTATTTTGGAAAAGTCAACTGGACGTTGACTTATGAGTTAGAGGGCTCGGATGTGATTTCCGGTGATTCGGTCAGTTTCGGGGGATGATGTGTGACTTAGGAGTGTGATCGGAATTGATTTTGGAGGCCCGGTGTAGAATTAGGCTTGAATTGGCGAAGTTAGTATTTTGGCGAATTCCGGTTGATAGGTGAGATTTTGATTCGAGGGTCGAAATGGGATCGAGAGTTGGTGTAGCTTCGTTAGGTGATTTGGGATGTGCGCGCAAAATTTCAGGTCATTCGGAGGTGTTTTGGTCGGGTTTTTGATCGAATGCGTATTTCGGAAGTTTTAGAAGAACTTAGGCTTAAATCCGATGTAATTTGATGGTTTTGGTGTTGTTTGTGGTGTTTTGATGATTGGAGCAAGCTTGAATGGTGTTTTAGGATGGATTGGCACTTTTGGTTGAGGTCCCGGGGACCTCGGGGTGATTTCGGATGGCCATCGGGATGAAATTTGGACTTATGAGATTGCTGGTGTGCCTGGTTTCTGGTATTTCCGTATCTGCAAAAATGGAACCGCAGATGCAGTTGCGCAGGTGCGGAAAGAAGGTAAGCAGGTGCGAGTTCTTGGAAGGTTTGCTGTTTCCGCAGGTGCGGGCTGGGGGCCGCATCTGCGGTGCCGCAGATGCGGTAGGTGAGTTGCAGAAGCGAATTGGCGTGGCCTTGGTATTTCCGTAGAAGCGGACAGGTATCCGCAGAAGTGGGATCCGCAAATGCGGAGAGATGACCGCATAAACGGTCGTGGACTTAATGAAGATCCGCAGAAGCGGAGGTATAACCGCAGAAGCGGTAGCCGCAAATGCGGTGAAGGAACCGCAGATGCGAAAATCACTGTTCAGAGAAGGGTTTTAAAGCTCATTTTGTTCCGGGAGCTTAAGTTCATTTCCACCATTTTTGATCGACCTTGAGAGCTCTTGGACGGAAATTGAAGGGGATTTCGACTAGGTGTGATTGGAGGTGAGTTCCTTGACCTAAATACGTGATTTAATGGTAGAATTAAAGTGGAAATTTGTGGAAATTCATCAAAAGAGGGTAAAGCTAGAGCTTGGGAATTTGGTATTTCAAAGTGGAATTTGAGGGGTCGTATGGACTCCGATTTTGGTAATTTTGATATGTATAGACTCGTGGCGAGTTAAGGAATCCGGTGATGTTAATTTTCTGATTTTTCGAGAAGTGGGCCCGTGGCTCGGGTTTTGCCAATTTCGTGAATTTCGATGTTTTTCGAGTCTTTTCGATTCGGTTATATTCCCTTGGCCTATTGTAACGTATTCGTTGTGGCGTTGGCCAGATTCGACGCGCGAGGAGGTTGATTTGCGAGGCAAGGGCATAGCGAGCTAGGATTTTGGCCGGCTTGAGGTGAGTAATGATAGTAAATGATATCCTGAGGGTTTGAAACTCCAGATTTGCACAACGTAGTGCTATTTTGAGGTGAAACACGCGCTTAATGGCGAGCGCGGGGTTGTTTAATACTGGGGATTGTGACTTGGTCCGTCCCGTTTGATATTTTACCGCGTATTTGACTGGCTGATTTGTTTATCATCGTGATTTGGGCTTATTGCCATATTTTGGGCTTAATGTCGATTACTTGAATCCTTCGGGGATTGTTATCACTATTTCCTCACTATTTTGGTACGTTATTTGAACTCAGACCTAATAATTATACTATTTTGCAAACTCAGCCGCTTTAATTGAATTTTGAGATTTTAATGATATTTCACTGTTGTTTGGGCTGAGAACTATTATTTTATTGATGCCCGAGGGGCTTATGATGTTTCTGGACTGAGTGAGGCTTTCAGGCCTTGAGCGTGATCTGAGGAGGCTTTCAGGCCTCGAGTGTATTGTGAGGAGGCTTTCGGGCCTCGAATGTATCGTGAGGCTTTCAGGCTTCGAGTGATATGTGAGGAGGCTTTCAGGCCTCGAGTGTGATGTGAGAAGGCTTTCAGGCCTTATGTTGATATAGCGCTTGGGCCGTAAGGGGCCCCTCCGGAGTCTGCACACCCACAGTGAGCGCAGGTACCCATGTGATTTGAGAGTGAGCCCGAGGGGCTGATACTATGCTGTGTGACTGAGATTGAGCCCGAGGGGCTGTTATTGTATTGAGCGATTGATACTGGGCCCGAGGGGCAGTGTTACTATTCACTATTCATTTACTGTTTTACCTGATTTACCCGTCTTTAAGAGAAAATGAGACTTCATTTGACTTTTACTGTTTTACTGTTTAAAGTGATTTACTGCCTGATATAGCATTGTCTTGTGCACTTATGTGTTTTCATGCCTTCATTTATTATTTATTATTATTACTCACTGGGTCGGAGTACTCACATTACTCCCTGCACAATGTGTGCAGATTCAAGCATAGTAAAGTCCGCTCCTGAGCACTGATATTCTTCACAGGCAGGCAGCGAGTTGGAGCTTCGAGGTAGCTGTTGACGTCCGCAGCCCCTTGACTCCCCTATTTTATGTTATTTCAATTCCTTTATACTATTGTATCAGATATTCTATTTCTTAGACTTATTGTAACTCTGTAGTAGCTCATGACTTGTGACACCCCGGTTTGGGTTGTGTCGGGATGGTTTCCTTTGCTATTGTCGCTGTTCTCGCTTTTATAACTGTTTATACGCGTTGTGGATCTATTTATGCTAAGAAATTGTTAAAAGAGGTGTTTCCGTTTGTTCTGGCTGGCCTTGTCTTCATGAGAGGCGCCATCACGGCCGGGGTTTGGAAATTGGGCCGTGATAAGTTGGTATCAGAGCCTAGGTTACTAGGTCTCACGAGTCATGAGCTGGTTTAGTAGAGTCTCGCGGATCGGTACGGAGACGTCTGTACTTATCCTCGGGAGGCTGCAGAACCTTTAGGAAAAATTCCACATTCTTGAAATTCTTGTCGTGCGAACTTGTTGATCCGAGTACTAAACTTCTCTTTATTCTATCCTCTCACAGATGGTGAGGACACGAGCTACCGGACGTGGCGGACGACCACCAGTGCCACCCACTAAGACCACCAGAGGCCGTGGACTCGGTTGTGGTCGTGGCAGAGGCAGAGCAGCAGGGGCAGCGCCTGTTTATCCACCAATTGCCCCAGCTCAGGATCAGGCTCCAGCAGCACCAGTTCAGGCACCAGCTGTGCCAATCGTGATTCCTGGCCTTCAGGAGACTTTAGCTCAGATTTTGACAGTTTGCACTGGCGTGGCTCAGGTCATTTCAGCCACCACAGCAGCAGCTACTTCGCAGGCTGGGGGAGGCAATCAGACCCCCGCTGCTCGCACACCTGAGCAGGTAGTGCAGGGATTACAGACTCCAAAGGCACCTCCAGCTCACCCAGTTGCACCCGCGCAGGAGTTCAGGGTTCCAGCTATGCCCGAGGATGAGCAGCGTCGTCTTGAGAGGTTTGGTAGACTCTAGCCTCCGACATTCAGTGGTGCTGAGGGCGAGGATGCCCAGGGTTTTCTCGACAGATGTCAGCGGATGCTCCGTACNNGGCAGTCTTACTATTCACTATTCATTTACTGTTTTACCTGATTTACCTGTCTTTAAGAAAATGAGACTTCATTTGACTTTTTACTGTTTTACTGTTTAAAGTGATTTACTGCCTGATATAGCATTGTCTTGTGCACTTATGTGTTTTCATGCCTTCAGTTATTATTTATTATTATTACTCACTGGGTCGGAGTACTCACATTACTCCCTGCACCATGTGTGCAGATTTGGGCATAGTAGAGTCCGCTCCTGAGCACTGATATTCTTTACAGGCAGGCAGCGAGTTGGAGCTTCGAAGTAGCTGTTGACGTCCGCAGCCCCTTGACTCCCCTATTTTATGTTATTTCAGTTCTTCAGACTATTGTATCAGATATTCTATTTCTTAGACTTATAGTAACTATGTAGTAGCTCATGACTTGTGACACCTCGGTTTGGGCTGTGTCGGGATGGTTTCCTTTGCTATTGTCGTTGTTCTTGCTTTTATAACTGTTTATACGCCTTGTGGATCTATTTATGCTAAGAAATTGTTAAAAGAGGTGTTTCCATTTGTTCTGGCTGACCTTGTCTTCATGAGAGGCGCCATCACGGCCGGGGTTTGGGAATTGGGCCGTGACAAGTACCTGCGCCGCATGTATGATTCACGAGCAGGGTGATTGTTTATTTATATTTGATCGCATCGCACGTATGATTCACGAGCGGGGTAATAGATGCATCTATGGTTCGCGCCATTCGACCCTCTGGCAGTGCACATTTTAAATATTGTTGGATCGGGTCGTACAACCTCGGCATGATTTACACATGCTTGTATTGCTTGTCTTGAAATTTATTGAAGTTGATATTGTTTCTCCCTGGCTTGAGAATAAATGTATAAATGATGAAAAGGAATTTGGGAATTTCCAATAAAAGAAAGAATTGTTTACTTGATTCATTCTATTGAATTACAACCCTGTTTATAAAATCCTTGATTTATTATATTGGTGTATCATTATTGGACCACTAGTAAGTGTCGAAGTTGACCTCTCGTCTGTACTTCTTCGAGATTAGACGAGATACTTACTGAGTACACGTTGTTTTCGTACTCATGCTACTTGTTGTGCATTTTTGTTGCACAGGCACATGTACTTCTAGCGACCCAATGGATGTACCACCATGGATGATACGGAGATTTAGGTGAGCTGCATCTCTCGAGGCGACCCGCAGCCGGCATAGTCTCTTTCAGTGTATAGTATTTACCTTCTGTCCAAGTTGTATTCCGGACAGTTATTGTACTTCATTTGATTTTCCTAGAATTAGCTCATGCACTTGTGATACCGGGTTCTGGGATGTTTATGGGATTATTCAGTATTTTGAAATTGTTAAAGATATCATTATTTATTCAGTGAAATTTATTCTTAATTGTTTAAATGTATAAAAGAAGTGAATTCAGAAATATCTAAAATGAAAAGTTACTAGTTATTTAGTGTTGGCTTGCCTGACAATGGTGTTCGGCGCCATCACGACCCTTAGTGGATTTTGGATCGTGACAATTTTTGGAGAAAACAATTCTTGATTTGTTATAGTTGATATTTTGTCCAGATATTTCACAAAAAAAATCAAGACCATTACGAATTGTGGAGCAAGTTTTATTGTTTGGTTTCCCCATTAGAACTAGATCATCTGCAAAAATAAGTGTGACAAGGGAGGACCTTTAATATTGACTTATTATTTCACATTACATATTGTTCACTTTTTAGTTAGAATTGATAGATTAGTGTTGTCAAACATTTGCATAATGTTATGGCATTATATTAATTTATTTTATCAAACATGCATTCCATGATGTTCTTACAAAATATATGTTTTAGTTTTTATAATTAATTAAACTAAATATTATTAATTTGAAAAATATATATCAATTATTTTGATAATATTAGTTATAAATATATGATTACTAATTAGTGTATATTCAAGAAAAAATATGCATCTTAAATACCACATTAATATCATTTATACTTATAAAAATTATTTATAGGCATATATTTATTATATTAACTTTTACGTTTCGATAATTACTTAATTTAAAATTTAATCTTACTGTGTAATTACACTTGTGCAACCAAATAGTACGCTTGTAATTTCACTGTAATTATGTTATGGTAAACAAACAGGTCATTGTAATTACTAGAATGTGTAAGTGCTAGGCTGTGTAATTACTAGTTTAATAATTACACGAATTTCAATTATCGGGTGACTTTCCAAATAGACCCATATTGATTTTCAATCTGTTAACTGAGCAGCACAATAATTGCTTCTCTCACACTTTTGGTATTAATATGTCTCGTCCATGTTGTGGTGAGAGATCAATGATCATGTTATATGATTTACGATCTTGAGTCATCTTACAGTCATTACGAAAAATAGGCGATCCACTCATATTAGCTAGATTGTGTTCGGAAAGTCATACGGAAGTTAGACTTTAGTGTACCTTGGTAATTACATGATTCCGTTTGTTTATCTGTAGTAATACTTGTAGAAATCCACCATTGTTGAGTGGAAGAAGCTAGTTGAGAGGATCGAAGAAGAAGAGACAATGGAGGGAAAATCAATTTTAACTAACTTTCTGAAAAAGAAGCCAAAAAATACATACATCCCTATACACATATATAGACTTTCACTACTTCATCCATCACTAACTTCTACAACTAACTTCTAACAAACTAATACAGCTTTACAAGTGCATCAATCACGTGTTAATTTCTACACCCCCCCCCCCTTCAAGCTAGGTGTGGTAAAAATATTCAGAACACCAAGCTTAGACATCAAATGATAGTGTTGAGCAGTTCCTAGTCCTTTTGTGAGCAAATCTGCTTCCTGTTCTTCTGTTGGCACATATGTTGGATGTATCAATCCTTGTTGCACCTTTTCCCTCACAAAATGACAATCTATCTCTATATGTTTCGTTCGTTCATGAAACACTGGATTATTAGCTATCTGCATAGCTGCTTTACTGTCTGTATAAAGTTGAATTGGAGTAACAACCTTTATTCCCAATTCTCTGAACATTCCAACCAACCATATCAACTCAGACACAGTCAAGGCCATGCTTCTATACTCAGATTCTGCTGAACTCCTTGACACTGTGGCCTGCTTCTTAGATTTCCAAGATATCAGTAATCCACCAAACTTCACAAGGTATCCAGTGACTGATTTCTGGAGTTAGGACAACTTGCCCGGTCTGCATCACAATGTGCACTAAGAGTCATGTCCCCAACTGCACGCATAAGAATTCTAATCCTTGGCTCATTCTTCACATACCTGACTACTCTGTATGCTGCTTCAAGATGACTGCTTGGGAGCTTGCATAAATTGACTCAGAGTTTTTACACTATAAGCAATATCAGGTCTTGTCAAGGTCAAATATAAAAGCTTTCCAATAAACCTCTGATAGCTCTTCACATCTGCTAGTGTTGGATCATTATCCAGGTGACAATGTTCATCATACTCAACAGTTGTAAGTCGTTTATTTTGTTCCATTGGTGTAATGGCAGGCTTAGCACCAGACAATCCCAATTCAGCTATAAGTTCTAGAGCATACTTCCTTTGGCATAGAAGAATTCCTTTTGCAGATCTGCAGACCTCAATGCCCTGAAAGTATTTCAAGTTTCCTAGGTCTTTAATCTTGAAAGCCTTGTGTACTATGATCTTTGCTTCCTGAATCATTGTAGTGTCATTGCCTGTGATTAGAAGGTCATCAACATATACAAGTATAAAAACTTGCTTTCCACTCTCCTCTTTGATGAAGAAGGAGTGATCATGTTTGCTTTGCATAAAACCTGCAACCAATAGAGCCTCTGTGAGTTTCAAGCCCATTGTCTTGATGCTTGCTTAAGTCCATATAGTGATTTAAGCAGTCTACAGCCCTTAGAAATCCCCCTTTGGTTGCTGAAACCAGGTGGCAATTGCATGTAAACTTCTTCCTCAAGATCACCTTGAAGAAATGCATCGTAGACATCCATTTGGAAAAGAGGCCATTGATGCATAGCACCCAATACAATGACTGATCTCATTGTGGCCATTTTGCCAACTGGAGAAAAGGTCTCCTGATAGTCTAGACCTTCTTGTTGGCTGTAACCCTTGGCAACAAGTCTTGCTTTAAATCTCTCAACTTCTCCATTGGACCTGTATTTAATTTTTTATACCCATCTGCACCCAATGGGCACCTTACCCTTAGGAATATCAACTATCTCCCAAGTATTGTTCAGAACCAAGGCATCCACTTCTGCCATGGCTTCAACCCATCATGGGTCCTTCATGGCTTCTGTGTATGATGTAGGTTCTGTCTCTTGTGAGGTAGCAGTCAAGTAAGATTGATAAGTAGCTGACAAGGCACTATAGTTCACATAGTTGGATATTGGATATGTGCAGGTGGATGATGATGCTCCATTGACTGGGCAGACATAGTCTTGCATCCAAATAGGTGGCTTGGAACCTCTGTTGGATCTTCTGAGTTGTACAGCTTGAACTTCCTCAATGGCTTCATTAGCTGGTGTCTGCACATTATGATCAACCTCAGTATCTGGTAGCTGTTCACCATGATCTGGATCAGCTCCTATAAAGTTATTCTCTTGTTGTATCACTTCATGACCATGCTTAATACCTTGTTTGACTGCATCATGCCCTTCTCCTGACACATGTGGTTGTTGTTGATGCAAAGAATAGCCTTCCTCTTTTGATTTCAGCTCTAAGAACATAGGATCTTATTGTGTATCATCCTTCCCAGTTGAAAAGGAAAAATGTCTTCCTTGAATGTGACATCTCTACTAACAAAGAACTTCCTTCTCCTTAAGTCATATAACTTGTATCCCTTCTGAGATACTAAGTATCCCATGTGAATAGCAGTGATGGCTCTACGAGAAAATTTGTCCACCTTTTCTGTCACTGTAGCAAACCACAGACATCCAATAGTTCTTAGGTGTGTCATATTAGGTGCTCTCTTATGAAAAACCTCATATGGAGATTTCCCTGCTAGAACTGAAGAAGTCAGTCGATTAATAAGATATGCTGCAGCTAGTACACAATCTCCCCAGAATTGCAAAGGAATGCTGCCTTGAAATCTAAAAGCCCTTGCCACCTCCAGGACATGTTTATGTCTTCTTTCCACAACTCCATTTTGTTGTGGAGTTGTGGACAGCTGCTTTGATGCAAAATACCATTATCTATCTAATAATCTTGACATTCATGACTAAAGAACCCTGCACCATTGTCAGTTCTTAGCACTTTGACATTCCTGCCAAACTGTGTATATACCATTCTAAGAAAGGATTTTAACACAACAACAGTATCACTTTTCAATTTCATTAAAAAAATCCAAATCATCTTGGAGTGATCATTAACAAGAGTAAAAAATTATCTATTTTCATTATATGTAGGCACTCTATATGGACCCCAAATGTCTACATGAATCAAATGAAATATGTCTTCAGCTCTGTTGCTACTTAAAGGAAATGGTTTCCTTGTCTGCCTAGCTAAAGGACATACAGTGCAATTATTGAGTTCACAATCAGAAAACTTCTTGTCTTTAAGGAAATCTAACTGCTTCATGACTTTAACTGGCACATGCCCAAGCCTTCTATACCAGGTAGTGAAGTCTGCTTGCATTCCTTCTAAAAGACAACTGCTGATCCTTTGTGCCATTTTATTCCTGTTAGACCCTTTAGGGATCAGTAGATAGAGACCACCCTTCTCCTTACCAATCCCCTTCACTTTCCCAGTGTATAGGTCCTGAAATACACAGAATGTTGGGAAAAAATTAACTGAGCATTGCAGCTCCTTAGTTAATTTTGACACAGACAACAAGTTGTATTTAAAATCAGGTACACACAACACATCATGTATCACATCATGATCTGTAAGTTTGTAAATTCCTTTGCAGATGATAGGCACAGTCTTACCATTTGGGAGGTTCACATTACCTTTACTTGAGTCAGGTAATCCAGTCATTGTTTTCAACATTTCACTATTAGATGCCATATGGTCAGTAGCACCAGTATCTACAATCCAGTAGTCACCTAGATCCTCTAGAGATTGAGAATTAGCATTACCTGCCATATTTGCTGCATGTTCTTCTGATTTGTCCTTGCTTATCATCTTCATGATCTGGTTGTTTTGCTCATCAGTAAAGAAGTTGAGCATTCCTTGACTCATCCCTGCATTATACTGATTTGCAACAGCATTTTTGCCAGAACTGCTATCACTCATAGCCATGTTAGCTTGCCTATACTACTGTGATTTCTTCCCCTTGAAACCATATGGATATCCAACCAATTTGTAACAGGTATCTCTTGTATGTCCTTCGTTTCGACAATACTCACAGTACAAATTATTGAACCTCTTAAACTTTGACTGACTATCTCTAGAACTCATTAGAGCAGTAGAATGATTTACTTCATTTGTCACATTAGTATGTGAATTAGTCACAAACACTCATCTTTGATTTTCTTCATTTATTAACTTTGCATAGGCACGACTGACAGAAGGTGATGTAGATTGAAGTAAAATCTGACTTCTAATTACATTATAGGATTCATTTAAGCCCATTAAGAACTGAAAAAGTTTCTGCTGTTCCAAGTGTTCGATAAAATCTCTAGTTCCAGCCGTAATAGGAAGAGAAGGAATCATGGAATTATATTCATCCCAAAGTGACTTCAACCTAGAATGATAAATTGAAATGCTAGATGTACCTTGAGAAATGGTAGCTATCTCCCTCTGAAGGTTGTAGATCCTGGATCCATTAACTTTATCAAAACGATCCTGCAGATCTAGCCAAACTTCATGAGCATCGCTAGCATATACGATTCCATTGACCAGATCTGGTGAAACCGCGTTCATAATCCATGTCAAAATAGTAGCATTCACTCGCTCCCATTCTTCCTCCAAGTCGACTGTAAATTGAGCTTTTGTACAGCTCCCATCGATGAACCCTAGCTTGCGCTTTGCTCGCAATGCAATTACCATCGCGTTGCTCCAAACTGAATAATTCTCAGTTCCTTTGAGCTGTATCGATATGATGACATTTCCAGGATTATCAGAAGGTTGCAAATACAGAGGATGACGGGGATTGTCAATGTCTAGATTCGCCATGACTGACTGTCAAAAGTTGGCTTCAAAAGTTTGAACTGATGATTTCAGAAGTTGTATCAACTGATTAATTCCTAGCCTCGATCGATTTACTCGAGCTTTGATACCATGTAGAAATCCACCATTGTTGAGTGGAAGAAGGTAGTTGAGAGAATCGAAGAAGAAGAGACCATGGAGGGAAAATCAGTTTTAACTAACTTTCTGAAAAAGAAGCCAAAATACATACATCCATATGCACATATATATAGACTTTCACTACTTCATCTATCACTCACTTCTACAAGTAACTTCTAACAAACTAATACAGTTGTACAAGTGCATCAATCACGTGTTAATTTCTACAATACTTATTCTCTAGACATAATTGAGAATTTCATGTAGCTAAAATTACATCTGAATTTTCAATACAAAAACTAATTGCATTACTAGCCTATATATATATATATATATATATATATATATATTTCATCGGCTATTATTTTGGGAGCGACTAAAAATTATATTTTTCTCAATTTGTTTTCCAAATATAAAATCTTCCTTAAACCTCTGTTCCTCCTTTACTTTTTTTATTTCGTTACGAGAATCTTTTGTTAGGATAATTTATTAGATCACAATTTTATACTCCATTACATATTTTTGTGGCAGTGAGGTAGTATTCCACGTGATATTCATCTTAGTAAAATGTAATGCCATGTGCGACGGTATTGCTATGGTGAATAAGGACGTTAAATGTGGAAGGATATCTTTTTTACGAGTACAATAACGTCGGGCTATAGTAGATCAATAGTTATAATAGAGAATATAGATAATGCTTTTCGTATAATAAAGGGATATTTTTTACCCTTTTTCGAATCATAAATTCTATATTATATTCATGTGAATTGGTTAAAAAAGATTAATTTGCAGTCGGATCTTTTATTAATTGCTTCAAATAAAAATGCTACTTACTTTTGAAAGATGCCATATATTCCACTTTCTTTTAGGGAAAATCTCACTTTATACCTATTAGGGCCAAACTATTTACCTTTTAATACCCATCCCCAAACTATTTACCCTGCCTACCCAGTCGGCCCAATCTATTTACCCGGCCCCTATATTTCACGCGGCCCAATCTACCCATCTCTCCCTTATCTTCGATCCAACCCATTCTTCCCACGATCTACCCATCTCGCTATTATCTTCGATCCAGCCCATTCTTCCCACGCTTTCCTTCTTTCTCTATCAGTTAACAGAGTACACTTTCCATAACTCCATAGCCAACCGATGAGAACGCAAAAGTGAAACACATTCGAGTTGTAATTTTTTTCTTCCGTATTCCGTTCTAATCTCTTCGTCTGTACCTATTTTGGGTGACATTTTTGCTTTGGGTGCATTTTTTGCTTCTGAAAGTACATTTTAGTGAAAGTGGATTTTCAAAATCATAGGATTTTTATGTTTTCCTTTGTACTTTTGTGAATCAATGTCTATGGGTTGTTGTTTTCTCTATGGGTCGAAAGAGTTGTGCGCGTAGATGGTGGCGCTTTGGACAATATCATTCTTCAAAACAAGTAGCTGCTGAATTCGTTGCCTCAGCCATGTCTGGGCCTAGTTTTTCCTTATTTTCTGATTCTCAGTCTCCACTTAGTCGTAACCCTAGCAGTAGTCATGTTGAAAACACAACTGAAAATGTAGAATTAGAGGGTGGAAAAGGCAAAAATATTAATGCCGCGTCAGTCGATGAAACTCCCTACCTGTCATTACCCGACACAAATTCCGAACCAGTCATAGGAGGTGTTTCTGTGACTGATAAGGGAAAAGGTAAAGTTGTTGAGGATTCTGAGTTAGGGGGAAGCCGACGTGAATCCGTGCATGAAACAGAGACTCAACCAGTAGATCTTGATTGTAGCGATGATTCTCAGTTAAAGAAGAGAAAAATTGGTGTCGCACCCAAGAAGGTAATTTTCTTACAATTATGATCTTTGCGATTTTTAATGTATAGTACATTGTTATTTTTTGATTTCCTGTTATGCTTTTGTATTATATTATAGTTACAATCAGTTGTGTTAATTTTTTGAATTAAATAGACAGATTAAATTAATGTTCTGCTTGAGGTTTAAAAAAATGGTCGTCGATTCACTAGTGCCGTCAATCAGTAGCTGTTGTTTTCAACCAAATTTATTGAAGCCAGAGTTGCTCTGTGTGATTTCTGATTTTCAGGTTTGCATTAGATGATTTTGTACGTGATCTAGTGTTTAGGCCAGTTGATAGTGGTAGTGAGAAGCAAGTATGGAAGGAATGGGACCGTGTAAGTTATGTGTGCAGAATGAGCTTTTCTTTATAGGTGGCATGGTGTGGATGGGGTCAATGTGCAGAAGCCCCACGGACTTGGTCCACTGGCATTGATTATAGGCAGGCATCGGGATAGAGTGATCATGTATGGGGCGTTTTCTGAATAACACCCATTGTCCCTTTTGAACCATCTGAAGAATCCCTTAACCTTAAGTAATAAGTTAGGACATGATTGACTTATTTTCTAATGAAAATGATTTGTTGAATTGGTGCTAAGTAGTAGACAAAAAAAGATGCCAGGTACTCAGTTACATGATTGACATAGTACTTGAGTCTGGAAGGAGGCAATGCTATTGGGTTAAAGAAATCTTTTGCTTAGAAAGCATGTCCACCAATGAGCGGCCCATGATTTTCAAATTTTGTAAGGAGATCGGCAGTCACTAGGTAGGCAAAATTTAGTTTCAAAAGCTTGAAGATGCTCTTCACGGCTAGTTACGAATCATCCTGAAGCTCTGTGTCTTTCTGCTCCTATGTTTGTTTGACAAAGGTTCCCTTGCATATCCTGAGAGCCAAGCGTGATGTTAGCTTTTAGATACTTCTTAAGAACCAATATGTCCCACTTACCTTGGATTAGGAATCAGCTTCTATTTTTGACTTTAGACCGTCATTCCGATGGAAAGAGGGATTCCCTTCTTTTATCAGTTAACTATACTTGCTGCTTTTATGTTTCCTTCATAGCAATTCACCAGATTGTTTGGTGATATCATGTGATGGTAGTCGGTAGTGAGTGAAAATGAATATTTTTACAGCCAAATCTGCTATATGTCCCCCATCCAGACTTTGCTGTTTATGCAGAGTTAGCAACTTGAATAAGCGGTATTAGAGAGAACCTGATGAGTTTAAGGCACATAATGAATCACCTTATGAAGAAGCTGGCAGGCTAAGTTGAGCTTTTTTTGTAATTCACAATCTAAACCTGTGAGAAAGACACTCACCCTAAGGTTGTAAAACTTGTATAATTTCTGGTGCATGCAGCAGCTCTTTTGACTTCTGAGGTCTTCTTCTAAAAACTTGCATTTATGTTCTTTATCTGATTGTTGCGTAACTGGTGTTTTGTTGCAGTGGCAATGGCACGCATGATATTTCCCATAGAAGTTTTGTGCCTATAGACATAGTGTATGTGTGTTATGTGATAGTTTTTATAGTTATAGACAGTTATTGGAACAACACCGTACAACTATTTACCCTGTTAGTATAGCTATATACTATCATATGCTTCTGGATCTTTTTTTAGCTGTCTTCGCTATTTGTTTTTCCTTTAATAATAGTAGTATCGTACAGTATCTTGAAAATACTTTATAGCTGCATTCCTTTTTGCTTTTTCTCTTTATTCCTATCTGTTATGTAATAGTAGTATAGTCATTTGTAGTTGCCGGAAATTAGTCAGTATAATTGTATACCCTGCTGGTATAATTATATGTCGTGTTGGTATCGTATGGTAGTTGTGATATTTTTAGTTGGTTTAGTTGCATTTTAAGTGAATTCTATTTCTGAAATTATTTTATATGAACATGTTTTGCAGTGTTGGGATTTCCTTGTGCCTATTGACTTAGATTATAAACCAAAGGTTGATTGGGATACCAACTGCCATGTTATTCATCAATTGAAAGCGAATTTATCAAAGAGGCAACTTCGACTTTTTAAGAAAACATGCTTTGGCTATTTTTTGGATCTGCCACCAGTGATTGTGCAGATTCGGGTTATGCACCATTTGCTTATGAGAGAAGTACATCATGAGGTGAAAAATGAGATGCGGTTTGTAGTGAATGATTCTAGGTTGCGGTTTGGCTTGGGTGAATTTGCACTTGTTACTGGGTTGAAATGTAAGGGTGATACAAGTATAGAGAGCATAGCAGAGAATAGGTTGATTTCAAAATATTTTGGGACTGCATCCGTGACATTTGCCCAACTAGCAGACTGTTTTAAGAAGAAGAAATGGGAAACGGATGATGATGCGTTGAAGATAGCAGTTCTTTATTTTGTCAACAGCTTCTTATTTTCTCAACTCAAAACAAAGGCTATTTCACGGTCTTACATTGACTTGGTTGAGTCCGGTGATTTTAATAATTATCCCTGGGGTATAGATGTTTATAAAGCTACAATTGACTCGTGTTCCAACAAGTTTCAAGATAAGCCTTCTTTTTATAGACTTGGTGGCTTCCCGTTGGCTTTACAGACTTGGTTGTATGAATGCTGCCCAAGTTTGGATGGTCACTTTGCTGATCATCTTGGAAACAAACTTCCACGAATTTTGAATTGGGTAGTCATGGGTCAAATCCCGAATGAGCGAGTTGCTTTGCGAATGTGTAGCTTGCAACGCGAGCAGGTAATTTTCTCATAGTTTTATTGCCTCTCTTAATGTTTTGGTACAGTAGTTTAGTCACAGTTGTAGCAATATCCCAGTTTAGTGATATACTCTGTTGGTATACATGTATACTATATTGGTATCATGTATACTATATCCCAGTTCAGTGATATACTCTGTTGGTATACATGTATACTATATTGGTATCATATGGTAATATGGATCTTTTTTCCTTCATACTTTATTATCATTTCTATTTCTAACTAGTGTGCTTAATAATTGCAGCTAAAGAACATCACCCCAACTGATGATGAGAAGAAACAATTTGGTGTGCGTGGTCTAAGC